>NW_024412655.1:21054-40759 GCF_014898765.1 Herpailurus yagouaroundi | reverse complement strand
GTCAGAGATGCAGGTGCAGAGGGGAGGTGTTCAGGTGTGGAGCCTCCCGGGTCAGGGGCTTTTACATACCTGCCTAGTGGACTTGTAGGAAACAAGGTCACTTCCTTGTGACTGTTTATCCTGTTTTTTTTCAAGCCCTCTTTTCTCCCTGCCAGTGCCTTCCTACTGGCTCAGGTGAGCATGCACTTTCTTTGTTTCCTAAATTTGTCCCCTTCCACTTTTGTTTTGGGCCCTATAATTAGAACCTCAACTCCAGGATGCTGGTGTTTTCCTAGGAGCCCCAGGTGCTGGTCACCTGCCCTCCCTGCTGACCTCAGGTGCTCTTGCCCGTGCTACCCAACTTCTCCCTGGCAACGTTCATCTTATATGCGTAGATTGTAAAAGTCATCCATGGTCTTTACTGGAAATAGCAAATAATGCCCATATTTGGTATTATTAATACCTAAAGAAAATAATACCCATAATCCTGACACCTAGAGGTGAAATTTTGGTTGCTTTCTGTAAGCATGGACATGTGTATGTATGTTGGTGCTGCCTCAGTTTGCCCGTGCGTTTGTCCGCCTTGACTATCAAGAGAAGAATAATCTAGCCCCCAGCCTGGTATTTTAAGAGGAACCCCTTCTCCCACCTGATTATTTCTGAAAACCTCACAAACGTCTCTTGTTACTGCTTCTCCCGTCTCCACTCAGACCATCCGTTCATCCTGAGCTACTTTTCCAGCTTCTGAGTGGGCTCTCCTCCTCAGCCTTGCTCCATGGGAGGAGTGGTTTCTGTGTAGTAACCACCAGCCACTGCAAATGCAAGGCTACTTTGTTGGAGGGATGGTTATAAACCCTGAGGTGAACATAAGAGGATTACTCTACTGAAAAGGAAAACTTAAGTCTGTGTACCAGATGTCACTACTCCTGAGTGCTCTTGGCCATGCCCTTGGACAGTGGCCTCCTGCTGACTGCCTTCTTCCCCCGGCCTCCAGCCATCCACCCGTGGCTGGACCACTCCCTTTGGTATGAAAATTTCCCCCCTTTTCTTCCGCTTTTCCTTATTGTCTTTGCCTCTGATTGTGGTCCTGACAAGGGATCCTGCAAATCAGCAAATTATGTCATAATTTCTGTAGAGACTCCCCTTATTCCTCATGAAGTTAGCCTTTTAATTAATTAAATAGTGAGCTGAACACATCAGTGTGCAGCATCTGTGTCTGGTTTGTGCTCTTATGTCGGGGCTTCCTAGTCCATGGGAAGGTGGTCATCTCTACATTTTCTAGTCTGACTGGAGCTTCTGACATTGAACCATCCTTGCATGCCTGGGGAGGCAACCCAGCTTGGTCCTAGTGTATTTTTATTTTGATACACTGTTGCATTCTGCTGATTAATATTTGGACATGTCTGCATCTCTATCCAGAAGTAGAATTTAGAGGGCCTTCTTGGAAGATGGCAGCTTGAATACACAGCACCTCTTCTCTGCTGCCAACCTTGATTCCAAGCCGCATGTTTTTCAAGGGCAGCAGGCAGAGAGGTCATAGGTGGGGTGGTAGTTGAAGTTCAGGCTTTCCTTGAACCTCTGGGCTTGATGAGGGTTGGGAGCAGAGTCAGAGACCCTGGCCTGGGCAAGGACTGACCACAGAGAGCCATGGAACAGAGCACAAGTCATTGCCTGTCCTGTATTGAGGGTTCCCTGTCTCTGTCTCCACACAACTGGGAAAAAGAAGGTGGGATGTGTCCTCTCTACTTCTGGAAGGACTTGGAAACATTGGGGAGCAGAGTGATCCCACCCACAGCCTCACTGGGGATCTGACCTTCCACATCTTGTGGGAATGCAGCCCTTACAGGTGCCCTGGCAAGTGAAGTGGGCCCCGCAGGGCAACAGGGAACATGCATCACACTAAGGATGGTCAAGTTGGGGGGATGAGGAGCCTGGATACCAGGAGTTTCTGGGGGATGAATGGCAGACAAACAAGAGAAGAAGACTAGTTCAGGCTAGTTGAGTACACATGCATGAAGATTAAAAAAATTAATAAACTTTTTTAGCAGTTTTACACTTACAGAAAAAATTCAACGAAAAGTACAGAGGATTCCATAAACCCCCTTTACCCACAACTGCTCAATTTCCCATATTTCTAACATCTTGTGTTAATATGGTTCCTTTGCTGCAAGTGATGAACCAACACTGATACGTTATTATTAACCAAAGCCCATGGTTTGCATTAGGGCCATTCTCGCTGTTGTTGCACATTACATGGTTTTTGAAAAATCATAACATGTGTTTGTGACTATGGTATCGTCCAGAATAATAGTTTCACTGCCACCAAATCCTCTGTGCTCTGCCTGTTCATCTCTCTTTCTCTTACTCCCCCAACCTCTGGCAGCCACTGGTCCTGTTACTGCCTCCATGGTTCTGCCTTTTCTAGAATGTCACAGCATAGGGATTACACAGTATGTGGCCATTTCAGACGATTTTTTTTCACTTAGTAAGACACATTTAACATACCTCCATGACTTTTCATGGCTGGATAGGTCATTTCTTTTTAATATGGAATAATATTTCATTGTCTGGATATCTCTCAGGTTATCCATTCATCTGGTGAAAGACATCTTGGCCTCTTCCAAGTTTCGACAATATGAATAAAGCTGCTGTAAACATCCATGTGCAGGTGTTTGTGTGGACATAAGTTGTCAACTCCCTTAGTACCAAGGAATGTGATTGCTGAATCATAAGATAAGAGCATATTTAGTTTTGTAAGAAATTGCCCAAAGTGGATGCGCCATTTTGCATTCCCAGCCGGGTGTGCGCGATGGTGTCTCACTGTTGTTTTGATCGGCATTTCCTGAATGACATGTGATGTGGGACATCTTTTCCTGTGCCATCTGTGTTTCTTCTCGGGTGGTGTGTACATTTGGACCTTTCGCCCATTCTTAAGCTGAGTTGTTTGTTTTTCCTATTGTTGAATTTTAGAAGTTCTTTGTATATTTTGGATGCCAGTCCTGTATCTGACAAGTGGTTTGGGCTTTTACCCCTGGGCTGTGTCTTGTGTTGTCATTCTCTGAGTGTCTTTCCTAGAGCAGATGTCTTTCATGTTAGTGAAGTACAACTTACCACAACTTTCTTTCAAAGATGAGCTTTCAGTGTTGTGTCTAAATCGTCACCCAACCCAAGATCACCTAGATTTTTTCCTGTTGTCTTCTAGGACTTTAATAGCTTTGTGTCTTACATTTAGGTCTGTGATCCATTTTGAGTTTATTTTTGTGAAGAGTGTATGGTCTGGACACAGCTTCTTTCTTTCTTTTTTTCTTTTTTGCATGTAGATGTCCAAGAGTTCTAGCATCATTTTTTTTCAAGTTTATTTTTTTTTGAGAGAGAGAGAGAGAGAGGGAAAGAAAGAGAGAGAGAGTGAGGAGAGAGAGGGAGAGAGAGAGAGAGAGAGAGAGAGAGAGAGAGAGAGAGAGAGAGAATCCCAAGCAGGCTCTGTGCTGTCAGCACAGAAGTTGATGCAGGGCTCAAACTCACAAACTGTGAGATCATGGCCTGAGCTGAAATCAAGGGTCAGATGCTTGAACTGACTGAGCCATCCAGGTGCCCCCCAAAAAACAGTTGACTTCCTATATTAACCTTGTATCCTGCAACTTTGCTACAGTCTCTTATTAGTTCTAGATTTTTTTTTTTGTTGGTTATGTGGGATTTTCATGTCATGTCACTGAAAACTAGAAAACCATGATTAAAAAAAAACTAAACAAATAGTAGCAGGTGCTGATAAGGATGTAGGAACTCCTCACCGCCTGTGGGAATGCAGGACGCTGGAAGATACTTTAACCATTTCTTGCCAAACTTAGCGTACTCTTACCACGGGATCTGTCAACCACACTCCTTAGTATTTATCCAAAGGAGCTGAAAACTCATGTCCACACAAACTCCTGCACACAGATGTCTACAGCAGCTTTGTTTGTAATTGTCAAAACTTGGAGGTGGCCAAGGTGCCCTTCAATAGGTGGTGGACAAAGTGTGGGACATCAAGATGATGGAATACCATTTAGTGCTAAAAACCAAGCTATGAAGCCATGAAAAGTCACGGAGGCACGTTAAAGGCCCCTTTCTAAGTGAAAGAAGCCAATCTGAGTTGGCCACAGACTGTGTGATCCCAATGCCATGACGTTCCGGAAAAGGCAGAACTGGGGAGACAGTAAAGAGATGAGTGGTTTTCAGGGTCTGGAGGGAAGGGAGGGATAATGGGCAGAACACGGAAGGAAACGACTCCATGTGGCACCGAAGTGGTAAGTAGAGGCCATTATACATGTGTTAAAACCCGTGGGATATATGACATCACGAGTGAACCGTACTGTGCACCGAGGACTTTGCACCCAATGACGTCTGCACAGACACATCTGTTTTTTTTTTTTTAAATTTTTTTTCAACATTTATTTATTTTTGGGACAGAGAGAGACAGAGCATGAACGGGGGAGGGGCAGAGAGAGAGGGAGACACAGAATCAGAAACAGGCTCCAGGCTCCGAGCCATCAGCCCAGAGCCCGACGCGGGGCTCGAACTCACGGACCGCGAGATCGTGACCTGGCTGAAGCCGGACGCTTAACCGACTGCGCCACCCAGGCGCCCCCAGACACATCTGTTTTAACAAACGCAGCCTCTGGAGGGGACGTGGATAGTGCCCAGGCTGCGTGTGTGGGGACAGGGTCCTGTGTGAGGCCTCTGGACCACTCGGAGAGCGATGGGGCTGAAACAGTGCTCTGGAAGATGCGGCAGAAGGAACATGTCAGATCACAGAGCGGGATCAAGAAGGTGAAGCCACAAGAGGAGGGGTGAGGACCGGACCAGGACACCGTACGGCCATTGCAGGAGTTTCACGGGGAGGCGGAGAGATGGGGGATGGGGCAGTCACGAAGCACCTGCTGGAAGACATTCCTAGAGCCCAGCAGCAGGCCAGTCAGCCGCTGAGAAGCTCACTGGGTCTCAGGGAAGGTTGCTGGGAAAATGAAGCCTGAGGAGTTCCCCAGGGAAATGGTCAACAATGGAGTTACGGAGGGAGATTTCAGTCTGTCATTCCCACCAGGCTTTTGGAACTGGGCTTATCTTTGGACACAAAAATAAAAGGATAGAGACTGAATTATGCAAATGACAAGTCCCAATGCTGAGCTTGGGAGCTGACGCCGACTGTAGGGCGACGTGGTCCAGGCTGCCCCCTGCCAGGACCCTGCAGCTTGGCCTCGGTTATGGCTGCAGGTGGGGTGTTGGCTGCTGACTCAAGGCCATGCTCTCCAACAGTTTCTGGGTTGATTCCTGGTGATTTCTTTGTGCAAGTGGACCATCCTTCCAGGCCTTTTCAGTTTCTTTACCTCCTCTGCCCTCGGCTGGTGGTCTCCTTAACTTTGCTCTTAACAAGTGCAGCCCCTCCCCCACTCCCCCTACTCTCCTGTGCCCTGACCTCACCAGGACCCTCAGTCCAGGGACACCAGACCCTCTTCACCGACCCTCAGTCTCTCTGATGACTTCTTCTTCTTTGGTAATGGCTGGTTGGGATAAAATTCGCGCACCATACAGTTCACCCACTGAGGGCGCACAGCTGAGTGGTTTCTCGTGTGTTCCTAGTTGTGCCACTGTCATCAATTGTGGAGCACGTGCACCACCTCAGAAAGAAACCCCATACTCTCTAGCTCCCACCTCCCATTCACCCTCCCCCGGCCCCGCCTTATGCAGCCACTCATTTCTTTCTGCCTCTATATGTTCGCCTGTTTGGGAAATTATGCAAAAATGAAATGCTATAATCCGCGGTCTTTTGTCATTGGTTCCTTCCGCTGAGTGTGATGTTCTGAGCCTCCTCTATCTTGTGCATCATTTATTTTTATTGTACATTGTTTAGCAATAGTATTTCATCTTATGGATAAACTACATCTTTTTAATCTGTCCGTCCACTGATGGACATCTGGCTGTTGTGAATTATGGTGCTCTGAGTGACTGAGTGCACGTCCCTCTGTGGATGGATGTTGTCATTTCTCTTGGATGGATGCCTGGGGTGGACTTCCTGGGTCATGCGATGGCTTCAGGTTTAACTTTTGGAGGAACTGCCTGGCTGCATCGACTCACATTCCCACCAGCAGCTAAGGGGGTTCCATTATGTCCAGTGTCTGCTATTATGTCCCCTTTCATATCGTGGCCATCCTAGTGAGGGTGGAATGGTGCACTCTGTGGTTCTGATGCGAATGATGTCGGGAACAGTTTCATGTGCTTGTTGGCCTTCTGTATGTCTTCTTCAGAGAAATACTTATGAAGATCCTTTGCCCATGTTTTAGTTGTGTTATCTTTGTATCTTTCTTAAATGTTTATTTTATTTTTGAGAGAGAGAGAGAGAGCACAAGCAGGGGGAATGGGCAGAGAGAGAGGGAGACACAGAATCGGAAGCAGGCTCCGGGATCTGAGCTGTTAGCACAGAGCCTGAGGCGGGGCTCAAACCCTCGAACCATGAGATCATGACCTGAGCTGAAGTTGGACGCTCAACTGACTGAGCCCCCCAGGTGCCCCTCTCTGTCTTTGTATTTTTGAGATGAAAGAGTTCTCCATGTATTCTGGACACTTGACCCTTATCAGTTCTCGATCCATAGGTATTTCCTTCATCTGGAGGCTGTCGCTTCACTGTCTGGACCAAGTCCTTTGCTGCACGAAATCTTAAAATTTTGATGAAGTCCAATTTGTCTACTGTTGCCTGTGCTTGTGGTGTCACATCTGAGAAACCGCTGGCAGACCCAAGTTTGTGAAGATTTGCCCCAAGTCTTTTTCCAAGAATTTTAGTTTTAACTCTTAAATTTGGGCTTTTGATCCATTTTGAGTTAACTTTTTCATATGGAGTAAAGTAAGGCTCTGACTATTCCCTTGCATGTGACTGTTCAGTTTCCCCAGCATCATATGCTGAAGAGACGGTCCTTTCCCTCTGATCTGGACTCCCTTGTCAAAACCTGGCCGTGTATGTCTGGGCTCTCTGTCCTATCCCATTGGTCTGTGTGTCTGTCGTTAAGCCAGTGCTACACTGTCTTCATCACTGTGGCTTTGAAATCAGGAAATGTGGAGCCCCAACTCTGCTCTTCTTTTTTTAAAAAAAAAATTTAATGTTTATTTATTTTTGAGAGAGACAGAGACAGAATGCGAGTGGGTTAGGGGCAGAGAGAGACACACACACAGAATCTAAAACAGGCTCCAGGCTCCAAGCTGTCAGCACAGAGCCTGATGTGGGGCTCGAACTCACGAGTCGCGAGATCATGACCTGAGCCGAAGTCGGATGCTCAACCAACTGAGCCACCCAGGCACCCCTCTGCTCTTCTTTTTAAACATTGTTTTGGCTACTCAAGGTCTCTTGAGTTTCCATATGAACTTTTTTTTTTAAGTGTATTTATTTATTTTGAGAGGGAGTGGAGGAGGGGCAGAGAGACATGGACAGAGAGAACCACAACCCTGGGATCATGACCTGAGCCAAAACCAAGAGTCAGACACTTAACTGCCTGAGCCACCCAGGCATCTTGAAGTTCTTTTCTATATTTTTTAAAAATTAATTTTATTTTTTAAGTTTACATCCAAATTAGTTAGCACATAGTGCAACAATGATTTCAGGAGTAGATTCCTTAGTGCCCCTTATCCATTTAGCCCATCCCCCCTCCCACAACCCCTCCAGTAACCCTGTGTTTGTTCTCCATATTTAAGAGTCTCTTATGTTTTGTCCCCTCCCTGTTTTTATATTATTTTTGCTTTCCTTCCCTTATGTTCATCTTTTCTGTGTCTTAAAGTCCTCATATGAGTGAAGTCATATGATACTTGTCTTTCTCTGACTGGCTAATTTTGCTTAGCATAATACCCTCTAGTTCCATCCATGTAGTTGCAAATGACAAGACTTCATTCTTTTTGATTGCCAAGTAATACTCCATTGTATATACATACCATATCTTCTTTATCCATTCATCCATCAATGGACATTTGGGCTCTTTCCATATTTGGCTATTGTTGATAGTGCTGCTATAAACATTGGGGTGCATGTGTCCCTTCAAAACAGCACACCCGTAACCCTTGGATAAATACCTAGTAGTGCAATTGCTGGGTTGTAGGGTACTTGTATTTTTAATTTTTTTTTTGAGGAACCTCCATACTGTTTTCCAGAGTGGCTGCACCAGTTTGCATTCCCACCAATAATGCAAAAGAGATCCTCTTTCTCCACATCCTTTTCAACATCTGTTGTTTCCTGAGTTGCTAATGTTAGCCATTCTGACAGGTGTAAGGTGGTATCTCTTTGTGGTTTTTATGTGTATTTCCCTGATGATGAGTGATGTGGAGCATTTTTTCATGTGTCAGTTGGCCATCTGGATGTCTTCTTTGGAGAAGTGTCTGTTCGTGTCTTTTGCCCATTTTTTTTCACTGGATTGTTTGTTTTTTAGGCATTGAGTTTGATAAGTTCTTTATAGATTTTGGATACTAACCCTTTATCTGATATGCCATTTACAAATATCTTCTCCCATTCCATCAGTTGCCTTTTAGTTTTGCTAATTGTTTCCTTTGCTGTGCAGAAGGTTTTTATGTTGATGAGGTCCCAATAGTTCATTTTTGCTTTTGTTTCCCTTGCCTCTGGAGACATGTGGAGTAAGAAGTTGCTGTGGCCAAGATCAAAGAGGCTTTTGCCTACTGTCTCCTCGAGGATTTTGATGGCTTCCTGTCTTATATTTAGGTCTTTCATCCATTTTGAGTTTATTTTGTGTATGGTGTAAGCAAGTGGTCCAGGTTCATTCTTCTGCATGTCGCTGTCCAGTTTTCCCAGCACCACTTGCTGAAGATACTGTCTTTATTCCATTGTATATTCTTTCCTGCTTTGTCAAAGATTAGTTGGCCATACATTTGTGGGTCCATTTCTGCATTCTCTGTTCTATTCCATTGATCTATGTGTCTGTTTTTGTGCCAGTACCATACTGTCTTGATGATTACTGCTTTGTAATATAGCTTGAAATCCAGGATTGTGATGCCTCCTGCTTTGGTTTTCTTTTTCAAGATTGCTTTGGGATCTTTTCTGGTTCAATAAAAATTTTAGGAGTATTTGTTCTAGCTCTGTGAAGAATGCTGGTGTTATTTCGGTAGGGAGTGCATTGAATGTGTAGATTGCTTTGGGTAGTATCGACATTTTAACGATATTTGTTCTTCCTATGGAGCATGGAATCTTTTTCCGTTTTTTGGGTCTTCAATTTTTTTCATAAGCTTTCTATAGTTTTCAGTGTATAGATTTTTCACCTCTTTGGTTAGATTTATTCCTAGGTATTTTATGGTGTTTGGTGCAATTGTAAACGGGATAGATTCCTTGATTTCCCTTTCTGTTGCTTCATTGTTGGTGTATAGGAATGCAACCGATTTCTGTGCATTGATTTCATATCCTGCAACTTTGCTGAATTCATGAATCAGTTCTAGAAGTTTTTTGGTGGAATCTTTTGGGTTTTCCATATAGAGTATCATGTCATCTGTGAAGAGTGAAAGCTTGACCTCCTCCTGGCCTACTTGGATGCCTTTTATTTCTTTGTGTTGTCTGATTGCAGATGCTAAGACTTCCAATACTATGTTGAATAACAGTGGCAAGGGTGGACATCCCTGCCTTGTTCCTGACCTTAGGGGGAAAGCTCTCAGTTTTTCCCCATTGAGGATATTATTAGCGTTGGGTCTTTCGTATATGGCTTTTATGATCTTGAGGTATGATCCTTCTATCCCCACTTTCTTGAGGGTTTTTATCAAGAAAGGATGCTGTATTTTGTCAAATGCTTTCTCTGCATGTATTGAGAGGATCATGTAGTTCTTGTCCTTTCTTTTATTGATGTGATGAATCACATTGATTGTTTTGTGGATGTTGAACCAGCCCTGCATCCCAGGTATCAATCCCACTTGGTGGTGGTGAATAATTTTTAATGTATTGTTGGATCTGGTTGGCTAATATCTTGTTGAGGAGTTTTGCATCCATATTCATCAGGGAAATTGGTCTATAGTTCTCCTTTTGAGTGGGGTCTCTGGTTTTGGAATAAAGGTAATTCTGGCTTCATAGGAAGAGTTTGGAAGTTTTCCTTCCATTTCTATTTTTTGGAACAGCTTCAAGAGAATAGGTATTAACTCTTCCTTAAATGTTTGCTGGAATTCCCCTGGAAAGCCATCTGGCCCTGGACTCTCGTTTTTTGGGATATTTTTGATTACTAATTCGCTTTCTTTACTGGTTATGGGTCTATTCAAATTTTCTATTTCTTCCTGTTTCAGTTTTGGTAGTGTATATGTTTCTAGGAATTTGTCCATTTCTTCCAGATTGCCCATTTTGTTGGCATATAATTGCTCATAATATTCTCTTATTATTATTATTTCTGCTGTGTTGGTCATCACCTCTCCTCTTTCTTTCTTGATTTTATTTATTTGGGTCCTTTCCTTTTTCTTTTTGATCAAACTGGCTAGTGGTTTATCAATTTTGTTAATTCTTTCAAAGAACCAGCTTCTGGTTTCATTGATCTGTTTTTTTTTTTTGTTTTGTTTTGTTTTGTTTTGTTTTGTTTTGGTTTGGTTTGGTTTCAATAGCATTAATTTCTGCTCTAATCTTTATTATTTCCTGTCTTCTGCTGGTTTTGGGTTTTATTTACTGTTCTTTTTCAAGCTCTTTAAGGTGTAAGGTTAGGTCGTGTATCTGAGATCTTTCTTCCTTCTTTAGGAAGGCCTGGATTGCTATACACTTTCCTCTTATGACCACCTTTCCTGCGTCCCAGAGGTTTTGGGTTGTGGTGTTATCATTTTCATTGGTTCCATGAACTTTTTAATTTTCTCTTTAACTTCTTGGTTAGCCCATTCATTCTTTAGTAGGACGTTCTTTAGTCTCCAAGTATTTGTTACCTTTCCAAATTTTTTCTCGTGGTTGATTTCGAGTTTCATAGTGTTGTGGTCTGAAAATATGCATGGTATGATCTCGATCTTTTTGTACTTGTTGAGGGCTGATTTGTGTCCCAGTATGCGGTCTATTCTGGAGAACGTTCCATGTGCACTGGAGAGGAATGTATATTCTGCTGCTTTAGGATGAAATGTTCTGAATATATCTGTTAAGTCCATCTGGTCCCATGTGTCATTCAAAGGCATTGTTTCCTTGTTGATTTTTTGATTAGATGATCTGTCCATTGCTGTGAGTGGGTGTGGCAGTCCCCTACTATTATGGTATTACTATCAGTGCATTTCTTTATGTTTGTGATTAATTGATTGATATATTTGGGTTCTCCCACATTTGGCACATAAATGTTTACAATTGTTAGGTCTTCTTGGTGGATAGACCCCTTAATTATGATATGATGCCTTCTTAATCTCTTGATACAGTCTTCATTTTAAAGTCTAGATTGTCTGATGTAAGTATGGATACTCTGGCTTTCTTTTGTCGACCATTAGCATGATAGATGGTTCTCCATCCCCTTATTTTCAATCTGAAGGTGTGTTTAGGTCTAAAGTGGGTCTCTTGTAAACAGCATATAGATAGATCTTGTTTTCTTATCCATTCTGTTACCCTATGTCTTTTGATTGGAGCATTTAGTCCATTGACATTTAGAGTGAGTACTGAAAGATATGAATTTATTGCCATTATGTTGCTCATAGAGCTGGAGTTTCTGGTGGCGTTCTCTGGTCCTTTCTAGTCTTTGTTGCTTTGGTCTTTATTTATTTGGGTTTTTTTCCCATCTTTTCTCCCCTCAGAGAGTCCCCCTTAAAATTTCTTGCAGGGCTGGTTTAGTGGTCACAAACTCCTTTAATTTTTGTTTGTCTGGGAAACTTTTTATCTCTCCTTCTATTTTGAATGACAGTCTTGCTGGATAAAGAGTTCTTGGCTGCATATTTTTCTGATTCAGCACATTGAATATATCCTGCCACTCCTTTTTGGCCTGCCACGTTTCTGTGGGTAGTTCTGCTGCAAACCTGATCTGTCTTCCCTTGTAGGTTAAGGACTTTTTATCTCTTGCTGCTTTCATGATTCTCTCCTTGCCTGAGTATTTTGTGAATTTGACTATGTTATGCCTTGTTGATGGTTGGTTTTTGTTGAATCTAATGGGGTCCTCTGTGCTTCCTGGATTTTGATGTCTGTGTCTTTCCCCAGGTTAGGAAAGTTTTTTTGCTATGATTTGCTCACATAACCCTCCTACCCCTATTTCTCTCTCTCTTCCTCTTCTGGGACCCCTATGATTCTGATGTTGTTCCTTTTTAATGAGTCACTGATATCTCTAATTCTTAAATCGTGCTCTTTTGCCTTAATCTCCCTCTTTTTTTCTGTTTCATTATTCACAAGTTTGTCCTCTATATTGCTGATTCTCTGTTCTGCCTTATCCATCCTTGCCACTGTGGCATCCATTCTAGATTGCAGCTCAGTTATAGCATTTTTAATTTCATTCTGACTAGTTTTACTTCTTTTATTTCCACAGAAAAGGATTCTAATCTATTTTCAACTTCAGCTAGTATTCTTATTATCATGATTCTAAATTCTGGTTCAGATATCTTGCTTGTATCTGTGTTGGTTAAGTCCCTGGCTGTCATTTCTTCCTGCTTTTCTTTTGGGGTGAATTCCTCCATTTCATCCTTTTGAAGGGAAGAAGTAATTAATGAGGTAAAAAAAAAAGAAAATATTAAAATTAAAAATTAAAAACAAACAGACACACACACACACAAAATCGAATAAATGATGCTTAATCCTAGGTGTGTTTTGGTCTGGGTGTTGAAAGGGGCTTGATAGATTAGAGAAAAAAGGGGAAAGAAAAAAAAGACACTTGAAAATCACTTGAAAATTTGAAAAAAAATGAATACACTGAAGTAGACTAAAATGAAATGATGGAAGCAAAAAAGAATTTGAAAAAAATTATACAAAAGAAAAAAGTATAGTAGAAAAAATTAAGGAAAAATATTTCTAATAAAAATTGAAAATAAAAATGTATTTTTTTCTCTTTCTGTATTCAAAAAAAAAGAAAAGAAACAGAAAGGAGAAAACTGAAAAAAGAGAAAGAAAGAAAATTGAATAGATGGACCAGCGAACAGACTGAAATATGACTGAAATCACTTTGATTTCCCCTAGAAGTCAAACTATGAAGCGCTTTATAGTCCGTAAACTAAGCAGACGGAGAGACTTGTGTTCCTGAAGAGTGAGGTTGGCCCAGCTGAGCGGAGCTTAGTGTAACGCTTCTGTTCTCCACTAGATGGCGCTGCTAGCCTACTGGGGTGGATTGCCGTGGGGCTTGTGGGTGTGTATGCACATGCACAGGCGTGCTGAAAATGGCGTCACCCAGCTACCCAGTCTCTAGTATCCGAACTCTGTTCTCCCCGATCAGCAATCATGCCCCGTCCTTTGTGTTCAGCTTCTGTCCGCTCCCCGCTTTTACACTGTCCGTGACCGAGCCCCAGGCAGCACCTTCCTCCTGAGTTTTGTCTCAGCTGCGGCTGTTTTTCCTGACCCCTTACTTCTGAGGGACTGCGGCTTTCACCTGTTCCCCTCTGCGGGAGGGTCTCACTGAGGAATGGTTGGTGCCTGCTGCACCCAGGAAAGTTTGCAGGACTGGGCTGCTGCTGCTGCTGCCCAGAGACTGCGGCCGGGTGCCAGCCCACCCCAGAAAAAGTTTGTGAGGCAGTGTAGCAGCAGCACTTCAGGGATTATGGCAAATCACAACATGCATCTGGTACCAGGCCTCACCCCCCCCCCCCCCACGACCTTGTTCCAGCACCAGTGAATGTGGTTGTGCTCCTGGGTCCACGGGGGCCTTGCCTTTGGGGGACCCACACAGCCTCTACCAGGTGTCCTCCGGCAGGGGAACCGCCTCTTCCTGTGTGGCCTGAAGAACCCCGGACTCCACTCTGCTCCTGGGGATTCGCCCTTCCCACCAGAGCACCGCCAGGTATCGAGCTGTGGAGTTTCAGACTCTGTGCTCCCCCTGTTTACAGTATTAATGGAATTTAAGCCCCCTCTTTTCTCCTTTCTCCCTTCTCCCTTTCTAGGTCAGTCCCTGTGGCTGTTTCCACTTTTCCACTTTCTCTCCAGCTGCTTTGGGGGCGGTGCTTTTCCCATATTCTCCCCCCTCCCCTATCCTCTCTCTGCACACAAAAGCGGCTCTCTGTCCTCCGCAGCTTCTCTCTCCCCCCTTCACCTCTCCGAGCCACGTACCTGTTGAATTCTGTGGTTCACATTGTGCAGATTGTTGTGTTAATCCTCAGATCAGTTTTCTAGGTGTGGAGGATGGTTTAGTGTTGGTCTGGCTGTGTTTCACAGACGCAAGACACACAAAAACTTCCATGCTGTTCTGCCATCTTGGCTCCTCCTGAAGTTATTTTCTTACTTTCATGTTCAGATTGTTCATGGGAAGTGAATAGACTTACAATCAGTTTTTGTGTCTTGATCTTGTGTCCTGAGACCTCGCTGGACTCACTCACTGGCTCCAGTATGTATGGCATGGGTGGCTCCTACACATGGACAAGTGGGTCAAATCCACCAGTAGTCAGGTAAAAGCAAAGTAAAGAATACATGATACCTGTGACACCTGTTGTTAGTGACATAGGGGAAAAGGTGCTCTTATACATTGTTCTTGGGGGCAGAAGTTGGTACAGTTTTTCAAAGCAGAATTTAATAAAATTAGGTAATATCAACACAATTGGCCTTGAAATGACTAAAAGTAAAAGCAAATAGAAACACACACCTAATACACACACACACACACACACACACACACACACACACACACATATGCATTGGCAAAAAATATCACCAAATTGGAAACCAATAATAAAACCTTTCAGAAACATTAAATTAGCCATACCAGTTGAGTTAGAGAAATTTCCCCAAGGCATTAGTTAGTCAGGAAAGTAGATGTAGAGGCACAAGCGTAATAGGATCTCATTTTGGTAACAAACAGTACAAAATATCTCTATTTTTCCCTTTTTTATTGAAGTGTAGTTAACACACAGTATTGTGTTAGTGTCAGATGTACAATTTAGTGATTCAACACTTCCACACACCATCACAAGTGCCCTCCTTAATCCCCACCGCCCATCCCACGCCCCCCCCCCCCACACCTCCCCTCTGGTGACCATCAGCGTGTCCTCTAAAATGAAGAGTCTGCCTCTTGGTTTGTGTCTTTTCTCCCCCCTTGGCTCATTTGTTTTGTGTCTTAAATTCCACATGTGAGTGAGATCATACAATATTTTTCTTTCTCTGACTGACTTATTTTGCTTAGCATTATACTCTAGCTCTAGCCATGTCGTTGCAGATGGCAAGATTTCATTCTTTTTTGTGGCTGAGTAATATTCCATCCTCTGTGTATACCAAATCTTGGTTTCCCTCAGATCAAGGGGTAGGGTTCAGGTCAGGGCCAGAGCCATGGCTACGGTTAGGGTTAGGGCCCAGGAGATGGTTGGGGCCTATCTGTGGTACAGAGACCTCCCCAGAGGACTGAGTTGAAGGGGAGGATTAGGGTGAGGATCAGGCTTAGGCTTTGGGTTCAGGGGCTAGGCTGAGGGTTTGGGTTAGGGTTAGGTTTTCTCTCAGAATACTACTATTATTTGTGTGTGTGTGTGTGTTTAAATAATTAATTATAAATATAATTTATTGTCAAGTTAGCTAATATACAGTGTATACAGTGTGCTCTATACATAGATTCCCATGATTCATTGCTTAACAGACAACACCCAGTGCTCATCCCGACAAGTGCTCTCCTCAATGCCCATCACCCATTTTATCCTTCCCCCCCTCCCCATCAAACCTCAGTTCGTTCTTTGTATTTAAGAGTCTCTTATGGTTTGCCTCCCTCTCTGTTTGAAACTCTTTTCAACAGAAAATCCCCCTCCCTTTCCCAATGGTCTTCTGTTAAGTTTCTCAAGTTCCACATATGAGTGAAAACGTATATCTGCCTTTCTCTGACTTATTTCACTTAGCATAATACTCTTCAGTTTCATCCACATTGTTGCAAATGGCAGGATTTCATTCTTTCTCATTGCCGAGTAGTATTCCATTGTATGTATAAAGCACATCTTCTTTATCCATTCATCAGTTGATGGAAATTTGGGCTCTTTCCATAATTTGGCTATTGTTGAAAGCACTGCTATAAACATTGGGGTACATGTTCCCCTATGAGTCAGCACTCCTGTATCCTTTGGATAAATTCCTAGTGGTGCTATTGCTGGGTCATAGGGAAATTCTATTTTTAATTTTTTTGAGGAACCTCCACACTGTTTTCCAGAGTGACTGCACAGTTTGCATTCCCACCAACATTGCAAGAGTGTTCCCATTTCTCTACATCCTCGCCAACATCTATTATTTCCTCAGTTGTTAATTTTAGCCACACTGACCAGTATGAAGTGGTATCTCAGTGTGGTTTTGATTTGTATTTCCCTGGTGATGAGCAACGTTGAGCATCTTTTCATGTGTCTGTTGGCCATCTGGATGTCTTTGGAAAAGCGTCTGTTCATGTCTCCTGCCCATTTCTTTACTAGATTATTTGTTTTCTGGGTGTTGAGTTTGGTAAGTTGTTTATAGATTTTGGATACTAAAATCTGATATGTCATTTGCTAATATCTTCTCCCATTCTGTCGGTTGTCTTTTCGTTTTGTTGATTGTTTCCTTTGCTGTGCAGAAGCTTTTTATCTTGATGAGGTCCCAATAGTTAATTTCTCTTGCCTTTGGAGATGTGTAGAGTAAAAAGTTGCTGTGGCCGAGGTCTTGTTTTCTCCTAGCGTTTTGATGGTTTTCTGTCTCACATTTAGGTCTTTCATCCATTTTGAGTTTATTTTTGTGTGTGGTATAAGAGAGTGGTCCAGTTTCATTTTTCTGCATGTCAAGTTGCTGTCCAGTTCTCCCATCACCATTTGCTAAAAGGACTTTTTTTCCATTGGATATTTTTTCCTGGTTTGTCAAAGATTAGTTGGCAATATATTTGTGGGTCCCATTCTGGGTTTTCTATTCTATTCCGTTGGTCTATGTGTCTGTTTTTGTGACAATACCATACTGTCTTGATGATTACAACTTTGTAGTATAGGCTAAAGCCCGGGATTGTGATGCCTCCCACTTTGGTTTTCTTTTTCAACATTACTTTGACTATTTGGGGTCTTTTGTGGTTCCATACAAATTTTAGGATTGTTTGTTCTAGCTCTGAAAGGAATGCTGGTGCAATTTTGATTGGGATTGCATTGAATGTGTAGATTGCTTTGGGTAGTATCGACATTTTAACAATATTTGTTCTTCCAATTCATGAGCATGGAATGTTTTTCCATTTCTTTGTGTCTTCTTCAATTTCATAGGTTTTCTATAGTTTTCAGCATACAGATCTTTTACATCTTTGGTTAGGTTTATTCCTAGGTATTTTATGGTTCTTGGTGCAATTGTAAATAGTACTGATTTTTTGATTTCTCTTTCTGTTGCTTCATTATTGGTGTATAGAAATGCTGCTGCTTTCTGTACATTGATTTTATATCTTGTGACTTTGCTGAATTCATGTGTCAGTTCTAGCAGCTTTTTGGTGGAGTCTTTTGGGTTTTCCATGTTGAGTATCATGTCATCTGTGAAAAGTGAATGTTTGACACTTCTTTGCCAATTTGGATGCCTTAAAATTTTTTTTTAACGTTTATTTATTTTTGAGACAGAGAGAGACAGAGCATGAACAGGGGAGGGGCAGAGAGAGAGGGACACACAGAACCCGAAACAGGCTCCAGGCTCTGAGCTGTCAGCACAGAGCCTGATGCGGGGCTCAAACTCACGGACTGTGAGACCATGACCTGAGCCGAAGTCGGATGCTTAACCGACCAAGCCACCCAGGCACCCCCCCCCTTTTTTTTTTTAATTTTTTAACGTTTATTTATTTCCAATTTGGATGCCTGTTATTTTGTTTTGCTATCTGATTACTGAGGCTAGGACTTCCAATACTATGTTAAACAACAGTGGTGAGAGTGGATATCCCTGTCTTGTTCCTGATCTCAGGGGGAAAGTTCTCGGTTTTTCCCCATTGAAGATGATATTAGCTGTGGGCCTTTCATATATGGCTTCTATGATGTTAAGGTATGTTCCTTCTGTACCGACTTTCTTGGGCGTTTTTATTAAGAAAGGATGCTGTGTTTTTGCCAAATGTTTTGTCTGCATCTATTAACAAGATCAGGTTCTTATCCTTTTTTCTATTAAAGGATAAAGAAAGGTCCTTATCCTTTCTTCTATTAATGTGATGTATCACATTAATTGATTCGTGAATATTGAACCAGCCCTGCAGCCCAGAATGAATCCCACTTGATCATGGTGAATAATTCTTTTAATATACTGTTGAATTTGATTTGCTAGTATCTTGTTGAGAATTTTTGCATCCATGTTCATCAGGGATATTGGCCTGTAATTCTTCTTTATATTCTGGTCAAACCAGATAAAGGACTTGCCCATGGTGTCCACCAGGACCTGGGCACCAGCTGTTTCTTCGTGTGTCACTTAAGAGCACCTTCATGTTTTATTTTCATTTTGTGTTTTGCTTTGGATTTGAGGTGGGAAAATGTAGTGTCTGAAAAGTTCGCAGCTCACTGAACTTTTGTGCCTGTGTGAGTGGCACCCGTGTCTCACTGAGGACTGCCCATGGCGCCCCACCTCGGTGTGTTTGTTGAAGCTTATTCAGTTTTGATATTACAAATAAGAAAATTAAAGAACCCCACCTCATCCGTGGTGGGGCACACATAGCTGTGTTCACATGCTCCGTGTCCTGCTTTTTCCCCGTTACATAGTAACACCACCACGTTCCCAGGTTGTTAAGAACCCATCTGCTGGGAATCCCGGCAGCCCGGAATATATCAAACGTATCCACATTACACAGACAAGTGTCACTTTTACAGTTTTAGGTGGCTGCTAATCCCATCCTCTTCTAGGTAGTTTTGCGTTAACCAACTTTGTTCACAAAATCTATGAACATCCAGTGTCCTGTGTCCTGGATAAACTCTGAATAAAAGGGTCTGCATGTACTGACCCCGTGCACCCTGGTTTCTACCACTGCTGTAAGAAGGAGGCTTGTCCTTGGAGAATCTGTTTGTTTAGAACTTCGTAAATCTCAGAGTCGAATTTATCAGACCAAGAGTCAGACGAGCTGGTGGCCGGGGAGATGCCCAGAGAGGAGGGGCGGGGTGTGGAGTGGGTCTGGGCAGTGCCAGCCCGAGGTCGTGTGGGGAGGAGGGCTGAGCAGGAAGAGGTTGAAAGGGGGATGGCTAGGGCAGCTCTGGGACCCAGGCTGTGTGTGTTGGGGGTGGGGTGGGGTGTGGTTTTTCTGGGGCTTATTCCCCGAGGAGCCTGCAGATGGCAGAGTTGAGCCGGCAAGGAGGAAGTTTCCTCTTGGTTGTTAGAGTATAGTAGTGAATCCTTGCATGGTTCAGAGAGTGTGAGAGAAATCCCTGTGTCCATCAGGAAACGTGGAACAGGATCTCCCGTCCTGAAGATTCAGTCTGCATCACTCCTGAAGGGGAGGGACACAGGACTGTGTGTTGAGGGTACGGGATGTGTCACCACTCACGGCCAGGGAGCCTGGATTGGCGGGAGCCACCTGAGCCTGTGGTCAGCACCTCACATTTTGCACTGGCAGCAAACGGGGACACAGCAGCTGGACCAGCTGCAGGATGACCCACAGCTGGAAGAGAAGCAGCCACACGAGCCACAGCCCCCCTTGGAGCTCTCACAGGAGCCACACCTCCCTTGGAGCCC
>NW_024412655.1:0-20954 GCF_014898765.1 Herpailurus yagouaroundi | reverse complement strand
CCACAGCCCCCCTTGGAGCCCTCACAGGAGCCACAGCCCCCCTTGGAGCCCCCACAGGAGCCACAGCCTCCCTTGGAGCCCCCACACGAGCCGCCGCTGGAACAGGCACAGGCTGGCACACAGCAGCACACGGGCTTGCAGCAGCACACGGGCACACAGCAGCTGGAGCCGCAGCCCCCACAGCTGGAGCCGCAGCCCCCACAGCCGGAGCCACAGCCTCCGGAACAGCCACAGCAGCCCATGGTTCTGGTGGGTTGTGGGCGGAGTGGGTCAGAGACGCAGGTGCAGAGGGGAGGTGTTCAGGTGTGGAGCCTCCTGGGCCTGGGGTTTTACGTACCTGCCGGGGTCAGGTCAGATGCTGGCACAGGGTCACCTCCCACTGGCTGTGGCTGCACTACTTTCTGAAGTTTCTAAATGTGATGTCTTCCACTCCCTTGGTCCCTATAATTTGAATCCCAGCTCCTGCCTGCCTCTTCGTCCTGGCATTCCTAGGAACTGGTCCCAGCATGGCCAGGGCTAGCCGGTCCCACTTCTCAGTGGCTGCTGCTTGGGAAGAGGCCCGTGGCCGCAGTCAGTGGGGCTCATCTACTCAGTGCCCAGAATCCACCTCCTTTTTGCATATTTAGAAGACTGTGAATTTCCAATTAATTTTAGACTAATTTTATTATTTAGTATTTTAAAATTAAGTTTCAAATTTATTATTATTATTTTAAGCTTTATTTATTTATCTGGAGAGAGAAAGAGAGAGTGAGGAGCAGAGAGAGAGAGGGAGAGAGGGAATCCCAAGCACTGTCAGTGCAGAGCCCGATGTGTGGCTCGATCTCATGACCCTGAGATCACCACCTGAACCGAAACCAAGAGTCCGACGCTCAACCAACTGAGCCACTCAGGTGCCCCTAAAATTAATTAAAAACATATTTTTTCTAACATTTATTTATTTTTGAGAGAAAGAGACAGAGCGCGAGGGGGAGAGGGACAGAAAGAGAAGGAGACACAGAATTGGAAGCAGGCTCCCGGCTCTGAGCTGTCAGCATAGAGCCTGATGTGGGGCTCGAACTCACGAACCGTGAGATCATGAGCTGAGCTGAAGTCGGATGCTCAACTGACTGAGCCACCCGGGCGTCCCCTAAAATTAATTTTTTAATCAAAGCAACCAACACATAGTTTTAAAATTCTTTACCATTCTCTTAAGGAAACAGTACTCCCGCCGGGCCTCCGTCCTTGCAGGGCTGTGTCCTCTACCCTGAGGCCAGACGGGCTTCTGCAGCCTGGCGCCTGGAGGCAGTATCTGCCGCTGCCCGGGGCTGCCCCCTGCCCAGCTCCCACACCCTACTGCCACTCGTGTCCCCACTTGTGGGGGGTCTAATGGGCGCCTGGAACGTCCCGACCCACCCAGAGCCACGAGGTGCTCACCTCCCCCAGACCCGCCGCCCCCACCCCTCTGCCTTCCGAGTGTGGCCGCTGGCTAAGCCCTCAGAAGCCCTGCTCTGGTCTCCCCAGGCCGCACGCGTGTGCAGACCCGTCCTCACACTTTGCCCGGTCCAGCCAGAGTTCTGGAGCGCCTCATCTGTCCACCACGGCAGCAAGAGGCACCTCGTGTGATTGCTGGGCTGGCTGGTCTTCTGCACACGTTCCCGGGCCGCTGTTCCCCCGTCTCCACGGGCTGCAAGACCAGCCCCTCCGGCCCCCTCGGCTCCTGTGTGTCCAGCTACGCGTCCCTCCCACACCCCAGCCCGTGCCTGTGGCTTCTGCCCTTGCCATCCCTACGTGTCCTCACCTCTTTCAGACCCTTGCTCAAACGACAAGGTCTCGGCAGGGTTCTGCCTCCAGAAGTGTTGCCATTACCTCGCTCACCCCCTGCTCTGCCTCCCCCTTCCTTCCTTCCTTCCTTCCTTCCTTCCTTCCTTCCTTCCTTCCTTCCTTCCCAGTTTATCCATCATGTTGATGTTCCAGTTACTCATTTACCTCTCTCTCTCTCCTGCCTCCCCCGCTGTCCCCAGACCTAAGCTCCGTAAAGCATGAACATTTCATTCACCTGCCTTCCCCGTGTTTGAACAGTGTCTGAGGCATAACAGGAGCGCCGCAAATTCGCCGAATGGATTCAGGAACGTTCGCGGGGCTTCAGGACAGGAGACAGAGGAGCACGTGTCCGGCATCGACTTTTGAACAAGCTTGTCTTTAACGGAGTGCGCCAGCCTGACGGTCAAATGCACAGATCACAGGCACACGGATCGTGACATCATCACAATGTGAGCACAGCGAGGTCCCCGCCACTCGGGTCCTGATACTAAACGACTCCCACCCCGAATCCAGAGCCTGCCACCCCCTCTCCGAACATCGCCCCGTCTCTTCAAACACCTGCTGTCCTGACTGGTGAGTCCAGAGGTCAGCTTTGCCTGCTCTTCATCTTCGAAGATGAAGATGAACTTCATCTAAGTGGAACAAGGTGGGACGTGTCCTCTGCTGTCTGGCTTGTTCCCAGCCCACGTCGTGTTTGTGAGGGTCACACCGTTGGCCACAGCTGAAGTCCTTTTATTTTCATTTCTTAATAGCATTCTGTCGTCACCGTTCATTTATGTCTTCCACTGTCAAGGGGCACTCGGGTCCACGACGCTCCGGAAACGTTCCTGCGTGTGTCCAGCCAGGTGTGCATCTGGGCGCATTTCCGGGTGCGCCCTCGGAGTGGGGCGGCCGAGTCACGGGACATCGTCCAGCTTCAGTGGGTGGGAGCAGCGTGTGAGCCACGTGCAGGAGCACTGACGGCCTCCCGTCCTTCCCTGAATGTGGGGTCGCCCGGCTGGCTCTCGTGCCATGTGTGTGACTATCGTTCTCTGCTTTTACTTTGCGTTTTTAACGAGGCAGAGAACCATTTATTGTGTGTACTGGTCGATTAGAAAAGTGCCCGTTCCAGGGTCCTCCTCATGCCTCTCTATTCTCTCTCCATCTTTTCATTTTCGTTACCGTTTTGTGGCAGCTCCCTGCTTACCCTGGAGCGTCAGCCCTCGGAGCCAGCCTGGGGACAGACGCCGGCTGGCACTGCCTGTGTGACCCCTTCCTGGGCGCCAGGCAGGGCACAGCACAGGTCATTGGCCCTGTTCACGCTGTGCTCGGTGTTTTTGTCCCGGTTAAGAAATCTGTGCTCAGTGTTTGATTTGCAGGTTACTTATTTTTCTATCCTTTGCTTTCAAGGTTTCTGTGTTTTTATTTCTAACGTGTGTCTCTTATATGCGGGGTTAAAAAAATATTTTTTTTTAAGTTTTAAAAAGCAGCCTGTCAAGGACATTTGTCCTCTAACTGGGTATTTGGTGTGCTTATATCTGATGTCCACTGTTTGGGCTTAAATGAACCTTTTCACTATTTGCTTTCTGTGGGTTCCCTCCCTCTCCATTGATCCAAAACTTAATTTTTACTCTTTCCCACCTGTGAGGTATCAACCTGATTTTAGGGTGCTTTTCGGGGCTACCCTAGAGACGAAAATGCACATTTCTGACTCACAAAAATCAAGTCAGAGGTAGTTATTTTACCGTTTCCACGCGTGGCCGAGGACAGAGGTCCTTTGGGGCTGGTCCTCATCCCGCACGGGTGCTTTCCACATTGTGACTCTCATTTAAAGTAAAATTTAACCCCCCGCTGTCCGTTATTACCTTTGCTCTGTGGAGTCCAGTTCTCTGTGGATTCACCCACATTTACCCTTTCCTCCTCAGTCTCCTCCCTGCACCTTGGAGCCGCCGCCTCTGTTGGAAGAAAACCACCCCCACTCCATCGTCCCTGCGGCCTGGCACGCGGTTGGTGACCCCCCTGCAGTCTTTGTTGTCTGGAAATATATGTACTGGCCCCGCAGTTCTCAAGGATGTTTTTGCTGGTGTGAGTGTTCAGGGCAGGAGGTGCACGAGGCAACACGGCCAAAGCCCTCAGCAAACCGGAGCCCAGCAACGTGTCAAGAGAATGATGCGCTCTGATAAGCCGGGCTTTATACCAGGGATTCAAAGCTGGGTTAACATCTGAAAACGAATCGATGTGATCAACCATGGGAGCGGAACAGGGGAGAAAACCCACCTGATCTTACGGAGAAATCACAAGCGAGCATTGGACAAAATCCGATGCCATTCGTGGTGAAAACAGACAGACACCCCTCAGCGCGATGAGACAGAGGTCCGAACTGAGGGGGCCACGTTCCCGACCGCAAGCCAGCCAGTCAGACGGCAGGCGGGGTTCACGGCCACCGCGAGACGGAGCAGGCCGTGGTCCACAGCAGCGTGTGCAGGACCGCGGCCTTGAGCTCCAGCCCCGCAGGGTCTCGTGCGGGGCACCTGTGCGTGCCTGGCGCCAGAGGCCCGGAACGCGGAGGGTCTGCAGCGCCTCCTGCAGGCAGGAAGCGTGTCTGCACCTTGTTGGGGACGAGACCTTGTCTCTGCCCTCCCAGGCCGTCGGGAAAGCGGGGCTCAGGCTGGTGCCCAGCTCACGAGAGGTGCAGACCTGCAGGAAACCCGCGGCCCACCGAGCGTGTGCCCCGTGAGCGCCCGGGAAGACCTGCCCCAAGCATCCTCCACGCGGTACAAGACGGTGCGCCGTGCCCGAGATCAGGGGCAGGGACGATGCCCAGGATCGCCACTCTGTTGAGGCTGAGCCTCTAGATTTGTGGAAACCCTGCTGGCATTTCAGTGGAACCACGGGCCGCGTAGATAAACGTTGGGAAACCGGGTCTCCCCAGAGCGAGCCTTCCGGTCTGTGTGAGGCTGCTTTCCGTTCTTCAAGCGCTCTTTAATTTCTCTCGGAGGTTTTGTGATTTTCACTTTCGAGGTCTGGTGCACCTTTTGCACGATTTACACTTCTAGGTACATATGCGATTTTGGGGGGATGAATTATAAATGATTTTGATTTTTAGTGGAATTTTCAAACTTGTTTAGCGTTTAAGGAAAATTAGCTTCATAGCGACCTTTTATTCAGTGACCTTGCTAACTTTACCTCCTTGTTATAATGCTTAATCTGTAGATTATTTGGGATTGTCTCTTGTGTCTGTCCACTTATTTTTTTCGACCGCGTCCGTGAGACACTACGGTCTGCCCTCAAAATCAGTGCTTTTACTCCGACACGGGAGCTGGGAATAGGACAGCGGCCCCCTGACCCTGGCGCCCTCCCGCTGGCTCGGGGACGTGGTCATGCGCTTCCCCTGTGCCATGTGTAACCCCCAGAGCCACAGCTACTGGCCCCCGAAGCGGGCACTGTCATGGCAGAGCGCCACGGGTGGGGGGCCCCGACCACGGACACTTATTTCCTCTCTGTTCTGGAGGCTGCTGGTCCAGGAGCAAGACTGAGTTCTCTCCGGCTTACCCTCCGCCACCTCTTCACCGTGTCCACACACGAGCTTCCCGTGTGTGCAGAGGGGATGCGGGAGGCCTGGTGTCTCTTCCCCTTCCTATAAGGACACCAGTCCTGCTGTGTCTGGGTCTCACCCTCATGGCCCCATTTACCCTTCATTGCCTCCCTGGACGCTCCCCGCCCCCCCCCCCCCATACGGCTGCACTGGGGGTTGGGGCTTCAGTATCTGAACTGCAGGGGGGCATGATTCGGTCCCTAACAATCCTTACTCTTACATTTACGCTTTCCAGGGTTGCTCATTCCTTCCTGTACATCTGTGTTTTTATGGGGTTGTTTTCCTTTGCCCCGAGGATCTTCTTTCCACATTTCTCGAAGTGTGAGTCGGCTGGTGACCACATTTTTTAGCTGTGCTCACTCTGAGGTTCACACAGGGATGTGGGCACGAGGGGCGCAGGCCTTACACAAGCTCCGAGGGAGAGGTGAGCCGCCGGATGGGATGACCAGAGGGTGCCAGCGTCTGCCCCGGTGACTCTGTTGGGCCTCCTGGGAGCCAGCCAAACGGGCGTGAGATTTAGGGCTGGTGCAGCCCAAGCAGGGGACCCTGCACCCCCACACTTACATTCCATTCCAGGGGTGCCGGAGCCACAGGGACCCCAGGATGGATGGGCCAGCCCGGTTTCGTCCCAGGTGATATAATTCCCACAACTGGTGCTGCTGTAAATGCCCGCCACACACTGTGGTTCTCAGCGCCATGTCCACGGTGGGTCTCACTGTGCCAAAGTCGCCGCATGTGAGGGCCACGCTCATTTGTGGGCCCTCCGGGGGAGCATCCTTCCCCTTATCTTTTCCAGCCCCCAGGCGCTGCCTGCTTCCCCTGGGTCACGACTGCTTTCTCGTCTTCCGAGCCAGCAGCAGTGGCCGGAAAAGCCCTCACGCCTGCCAGCTTTCTGCTCGTGACTCTTCTGCTTCCCCCTTCCCTTGTCAGGACCCCTGTATCAGGTGACCCAGTCCGGTTTCCCCAGGCTCAGCTGAAGTCCCTTTGCCATGTAGCCTAACATCCGCACGGTTCTGGGGTTAGGAGAGGGCGTCTTGGGGGGACACATCCTGCTACCATCGTCTCAGCCAAGTGGAGGTGACAGGAAGACTAGCTGGCTATAGAGTCTGCGGGAAGGGCCACCGAATCCAGCCCCAGGCCCAGCCTCCAGGACTGGCTCCCCGGCTCTGCACCTGGACAAGCGTCATGCCCATCGATGGACAGTGGGACGTTGCTGATGTCACCTCCCGGGGTCCCAGACGCCCTGGTGCTTCTGCCTTACTGGCTTTCCAAATATCACAAGAAAGCAACGACAGGTCGAACCTGATTACGCCCAGAGCCAGAGCTTCTAGGGCAGCAGGAGGATGCTTTCTGCCCCCATGCAGCACGGAAGGAGGATGGAGACTCTGTTGGCCCCAACCGTCCCAGTTCACCGCCCCCAAAGGGAAAGTCCCCCAGCCGGACAGTCACGGGCACAGGACTCGAGTGCCACATCCTGCCTTGGAGCCCGGGACTCTCCGCCCTCTTTATCATGCCTCAGAACATCCCTCGCCAAAAGCTCGGTGGAGACACTCACGGTGGGAGGCAGCTGGAGACGTGCATGTAAGGAGGCCGTGCCTGGTGACCTGGCAGGGCCCCCTGGGACCCATTTCCAGGGAGATTCCTTGTTCATCCGTACGCAGTGAACAGACCACGGCGAAAGAATCGCACTGTGAATGAAATCATTTTGTGGCCACAGAGATGATTTTATTGAAAGGGAATTTTATTGTATTTTAACAGAAACATATGGTGACAGGTCAGGAGGCAGCCCTGCCAGACAGGGCTTTGTTGGTGAAAGGAGGAAGCTCAGGGGTGACGGGGACGGTGCTTTCTCGGACTGGGGGAGCCAGCAGTAGATGTTCCTGACCAGTCAGTGGTGGGCCCTGGACGTGGGTCAGTGCCTACAAATGACCACTTGCACATTACAGGACTGCTGCTCAGCATTAGCCTGGGCCTTCCTCTGGGTGAGAATATCTCAGGCGGACAGCAGAGGGGGCCAGAGCCACGTGTGTGGAATGGTGTTTCCGGTGCAGCAGATGGGGACACGCAGGGGAGAGACGAGTGCAGGGGTGATGAGAGGCCTTCCCAGATGGTGCAGTTGGAAGAAGTTAACTGAACACTGGACTGGCCGTTCCCTCAGCAGACGGGGACACAGCATCTGGACTGGCAGTAGCCACAGGAGCCACTTCCCCCCCTTGGAGCCCCCACACGAGCCACAGCCCCCCTTGGAGCCCCCACAGGAGTCACAGCCCCCCTTGGAGCCCCCACACGAGCCACAGCTGGAACAGGCACAGGCTGGCACAAAGCAGCTGGAGCCGCAGCCTCCGGAACAGCCACAGCAGCCCATGGTTCTGGTGGGTTTTGGGCGGAGTCGGTCAGAGACGCAGGTGCAGAGGCGAGGTGTTCAGTTGTGGAGCCTCCTGGGCGGGGGGGCTTTACATACGCACCGGGGTCAGGTCAGATGCTGGCACGGGGTCACCTCCTGTTGCTGGTGCTTCCCTGGCTCTCTGTCCCTCCTGTTCTCCTCCTTCCCGGAAACTGCCCGTTCTCTCACCTGCTGTGTGTATTCTTCAGGTCAGCCATCTGGTCTTGGGTAGAGGCTTGTTTCTGTGCTCACAGTGCTGGGCCCTTCTCAGATGCTGTTTGGCCATTTCCCAGGGTCACGAGAGTGGGCGCCCTCTTCTCAGTGGGGCCGGGGATGCAGCCCCCTCTCAGCCTCCCTCTGTCCCCTGTGGGGCCCCACGTGGAGCCTGGGGCTCTGACTGGAGTTATCCCCCAGACCTGCTATGCGCTCAGGAGAGCTGGGCCCTGTGAGTCATGGACGGACGTGAGGACGGTGTGAGTGCGGAGCCTGCAGCTTGTCGAGAGAAGACAGGTGTGCCTCCTGTCCAGCTGGGCCATGTGGGCCTCTCCTGAGCCCGTGTAATGCAGGGCGCCGGTGGTCGTGCGTCCAGCTGGAGACTTCACGGCCAAGACCCAGGGTCGGGTTACTGGGGCGCCATCCCAGTGACCTCAGGCTGGTGCACATGAGAGGGGTGAACGCTGGGCATCTGGTTAACGGCAATCATTTTTCAAGACGGGAAGCTGCCTGGTGACCGCAGTAAAGAAGGCTGCACCAGAAGGGGATGGGGGGAGGGGTGAAGGCCTTCTGCTCGTGATCCAGGCACCAGTGGGCTCACTGTGGCTCTGGCGTGGGGCTGAGCAGGGGAGCAGAGGGTGGGGCTCCTTCTGGGAAGGGACTCCTACTCGGTGCACTGGTGTGAGCCTGTGCTTGAGGGGTTGGCCACCTTGAGGAGGTTAGTCAACAGAAAATCCTTTGAAGAGGTGACTCTGGTGAAAAATGTTTGGAAGGACATTCCATGTGGAGGGAAGAGCTGGTGCGAAGGCCGTGAGGCAGGGAGGGGCCTGGGGTGTTTAGGGGCTGGCTGTCATGGTATGTTGTCCAGCACTCGCTACCTCAGGCTCCGGAGGCGGGAAGTGGACACCCTGCAGGTGGGAGCAGGGCAGGCGGTGGCGGCGGGAGGGTGTCTCTGGGTGAACCTCAGAGTGAGGCGTCCTGAAGATTCGGGGGGAACCTGAAGGAAGGGCATCCTCCTGCTCTGCTAGGCTCATCACATGCCAAAGTGGGGAGGTGGGAGGGAGGGCACCACACCTCCCAGCCAGCGCAAAAATAGGGAAGAAGGGAAAACTGAGTGAACCTTTGAGTCCCAGCCCTGAGAGGTGCCCCCGGCTGAGGCCCCACTGCCCGACCTTCCCGCTGTGGGGATTCGTTTTTACACAGAAGGGCCTCCATCAGGCATCTGCCCCTGGCCGCATCCCTGCTCTGTGCCGTCACTGACAGCCCCAGTCAATGAGCTGGGGAACGTGCCATGTTGTTCTGTCCCGTGGAACAGTTTCTGTGCAGGGAGGTGTTAAGTTCCTTGAATGTTTTCTCAAAGTTTTTTTAAAATATCCTGACCTGGTTTTTTGTTTTCTTTTTCTTCTTCTTCTTTTTTTTTTTTTTTTAAGCACACAAGCCACAGGGTTAGTGCTTTACTTTTTGGATTTTTCAGTAAGAGTGTTTATCCTGGAGGATGCGGATTCTGTGCCCGATGGCTTTGGGGCAGGGGGTTGGCATCTTGTGTTCTGTGGGGTGGCAGGCCACGTGTGGCGGGGCCTTGGTTTTATCAGGCCGGCCACGAGGGGGCGCTGTATCAGGCAGAAGCATGGCTCTTGCCTTTGAGGAGTTAGGCTCATTTAAGCATCACCTTTTGATTTGAAGATCTGTGTGCTTCCTCTGATTTCGGAGGCCCAATTCAGAAAGTGTGTGTATATATTATAGTTAATAATTGGAATGAGAAAAGAGATCACAATAAATCAGACATTTAAAGAAGATGGCGACGACCACACACGCGGCCAAATCTAGGAAAATAACATGATTTTATCGAATTAATTGCCTGAATTCTCCGCCCTGCCCCATGTTCCTTTTTTCCATTATAGTTTGTGGCCAAGTTCTTTCTGTTCACTCTTCATATGACAATTTTATAATTTTATTTTCGTTAAAATTTTTTTAAAAGTTTATTTATTTTGACAGAGACAGTGAGTGGGTAAGGGGCAGAAAGAGAAGGAGAGAGAGAATCCCAAGCAGGCTCTGCATTGTCAGCACAGAGCCAACCAGGGCTCAAACCCACGAACTGTGGGATCACGACCTGAGCCAAAATCAAGAGTCAGACCAACTGAGCTGCCCAGGCACCCTGAATTTTATTTTCTAAAGAAAGAATAGAAGGGCATTTTAGTTTTTCCCTGTAGCATGGATGCTTATGATTTGTTTTTTGATTGTTGGTTTTGAGAAGTTCTTTTCACCTTGTGGTATTGTCATGTCAGTTATCAGGTTTCTTATCAAACCCGGGAAGATAGCAAATGTTTGCCCATGCATGCTGCGGAAGTGGAGGGCATCAGGATTTCGTCTTTGTGTGGTTCTGTGTTTGATTTTTCATTCTCGTTTGTTTAACCACCTCTGTCAGCCCGTTGTGATTCCGTCCGCCTCGCAGTGGCCTGTCCTGTGCTTTGCAGCATCTTTGGCCACTCAGTCCTTTCATGTCAAATTAGCAGCAGGCTGAAGTATTTCCTAAAATATTTATGATTTGCTGTTCTACACGAATTAGATTTTCAAATAATTCATGAGCCTTCATTACTTCTGTTTGAAGTGAGGATCCTCTCAATGGATTCTGCTCTTGCTGCAATAGGAACATTTTGTTGCAGTTTGTGACTCCGGTCAGAATAATTTATATAGCTAACCATGCTTATTTCCCTTTATGTTAATTTTTATGAGAGGTCCCCCTTAGTTCTTGAGGGAACAAATACAAAGACGATAGAATAAAGTTTGCTTTGTTTATGTTCAATCCAGGATCCGGTGCTTTCTCCCTTTTTAATCGAGATGTTCAACAAACATATTTCCAAACTGCGTTCCAAAGACAAATTCGTGCCTTAAGAGTTTCCACGTATACTTTTTGTATGTCGTTTGTGTTCAGCTTTCTCTTCCGAAGTTTTGAAAATATGTTTGAGAGTTCTGAAGATACTGAACCCATGTTGCGAGACTGCAGCAGGCTTGCCTTGGGGAGCTCATCTCATTACCTCTAGATTCTTTCTGGAAAGATGCCAGGTGCTGTGTGAGTTAAATATATTCCAATCATGGACGAACCTGTAGCAAGACATGCAGGGGCTGCCCTCAGGGACTCTGGAGGCAGTGTGATCTGTGGTGACTGGGGCTGTGAGCTGCACATCGGGGGGGGGGGTTGTGCACATGCACTCATGCTTCTGGGGACCACCTGCAGCATGTGGCCATTACCTGTGCACTGTTCTAGGACTGACTGCAAATGCTGTCCAACAGCTGGCAGGAGTACCCCCCCCAATTGTTTCACTTTGTTGACTAAAATCACAAGGAGATGATTTTCAGTTGGTGGACATGTCTGATATTGTTTTTAAGGTTTCCTGTAAAAGCGGCAATGCCCACCTACTTGCCAACTGCTCAGGGCCCACCATTTCCAAAGTAGAACCCATCATAGTGAAGAGGCATTTGGCATCTGGTTTATTTTATTATCAGTTTATTTTGTACACATCCTTACTTGTTTTGGTGGCATCTTTACAAACTCTTTTGGATAAATTAGTCACCTTTGTTTTAGCATTTTGACATCTTTTTAAAAACTGCTTTTAAATTGTATTTATTTTGAGAGAGACAGAGCAAGAGAGAGAGGGAGAGGGAGAGGGAGAGGGAGAGGGAGAGAGAGAGAGAGAGAGAGAGAGATAGAGAGAGAGAGAGAGAGAATGAAGGTGCATAAGTAGGGGAGGGGCAAAGAGAGAAGGAGAGAGAATCCCAAACAGGCTTTGCACTATTAGTGTAGAGCCCGACGTGGGGCTCAGTCTCACACACTGTGAGATCATGACCTGAGCCAAAATCAAGAGCTGTGCTCTTAACCAACTGAACCACCCAGGTGTCCCACATTTTGACATCTTTTTAAGGGTTCATACAAAAATAGATCCAATTCAGTAATGTGGTTAATTTTGATCAATGTTCCAATGTGTCTTTGAGAGGAGAATATATGTTCTCTAATTGTTGGGAACTGTGTTCTATTTATATTCAGGTGGTAAAACTGTTTAGTTAAGCTATTTGAATTTCCTGTAATTGTACTACTACTACTTTATATTTTTGTTCTCATAATTTCTGAGAGGTTTGTCAAAAATCTCTCATTGTAGCTGTAGGTTTATCAACTTCTCCTTGTAGTCCTTCCATTTTTGCTTTATATATTTTGAGACTGTGTTGGCAGATGCATTCGTGTTTGGGAATGCTATATCTAGCTAGTGAGTTTGTCCTTTGATCATGAAGTGCTTTTGATATTTAAAGGTGATGACTAAAAGCATATTAGTGTCATTTACCATGTTTTGGGGCCATCTTCTTATATTTGGGAAATTCTTCAGTGTTAGTTCTCAGTAGAGGCCAAGCTGTCTCCCCGGATAAAAGTCAGAATGGCCAATATTCTCTCTCCTGACTTTCCTTTCATGAGTGCAGGGGCATATGACCAAGGCTTGTCCATTTGGAGCAATCTGCCCACACACCAACTCAGAGACTGGCAATGCAAACAGCTGTGCTGGTGGTCATGTCTGGTGCCCATTTAGCAAGGGCAGCAGCTGTTTCCACACTGACTGTGGCTTCAGTAGTGACTCTGCTCACCTCTCAGGCTCCTGTGTTCTCAGACTACTGTCCGGGTAGGCAATGATGTGGGCGTTCAAGTCATATCAGTAACCACTCAGCAAAACTTGCCCTGACATACACTTAAAAACCCTGCCCATATCAGCAGAAATAAATGGTAAACTTTCTTAAAAAGCCCAGGGGTTTCAGTGGGGTAGAAAGAAAAAAAAGAAAAACTAGATTAATACAAAGGAGGATATTAAAGAAAGGGAGGGCATTGGGGCGCCTGGGTGGTGCAGTTGGTTAAGCGTCCGGCTTCAGCCAGGTCACGATCTCGCGGTCCGTGAGTTCGAGCCCCGCGTCAGGCTCTGGGCTGATGGCTCAGAGCCTGGAGCCTGTTTCAGATTCTGTGTCTCCCTCTCTCTCTGCCCCTCCCCCGTTCATGCTCTGTCTCTCTCTGTCCCAAAAATAAATAAACGTTGAAAAAAAAATCTTTAAAAAAAGAAAGGGAGGGCATAGAAATAGTATGGTGAGTAGAAAGTATCAAAAAAAAAAAAAAAAAAAAGACAAAAGAAATCCAGCCAGGTATATCAACAATCCCAATAAAAAAGAACTGATCTCATCATTCCCAAGACAAATATTCAGGTTTTAAAAAATCTTTTAGAAGAATAGTTGTAAAACATAGTGACTCAGAAATGTTGAAAATAAATATGAAAAATATATACCGGGAAAATATTAACCTAAAAAACCTGAGTATAATATGCTTTAAGGTCAGACAAAGTAGGCTTTTGAGGCAAAATTTCACAAGAGGAAGGGTGGGAGTAGGGAGAAAGGAACAGGAGATGGTGAATATAAGTCTTTCAAAGGATGTCCTGGTAGGTTGAGTAGGGAAATAGGGCAATAGGTTGAGAGAGAAGTCGACTCAAGAGCTTAAGATGTGAAAAATAACACCATAGTTTCTTTTTTAATTGTGGCAACAATTAAACACGTGACATAAACTTTGCTGTCTCCACCATTTTTAAGCATACAGTCAGTAGTATTAAGTGCACTCATGCTGTGCTGGTACCATCACCACCTCCAGAATGTTTCTATACCAAGGTATTTTATATGCTTCTGTAGGTCATACAGGTGAGTGGGGGAAAATCTCGGAGAGATGTCCTTTAACAGACAGGAGGGGACAAATGGGGCAGGGGTTTGCTTCAAGTAGGAGAAGGGACTGTTTATCTGCTATCTTGGGAGGGTGGGCCAGTGATGGGCACAGAAGCTAGGGGAAGTAGATATGGGGGCATGAGGCTGTGACAGTCACCTCCTGAGCATTCGATTTTCTCAGTGAAATAGGAAGCAAGGTAATCAGTTGAGAGCAAGGATGGGGGAGAAGTCAAATATAATACTCAGTTCCTACTCCACACAAATATTGAAGAATCTGTGTGGTGTGTCTACAGTGTTAGAAGCTATTCCTTGCGTGGGTATTAGCTTTCCAAACAACTACAGAAAATCAGGATTCTAAAACCACAGACTCCAACTTCAGATATTTCCCACCATGGGTCAACTTATCTTAGCAAGAATAAATAGAGGTTAAAACATTACTAAAGGTAAAGTAATTCTAATTCCAAATTGGAGCCCAAAGTTTCTTGATCCTACTTACCAATTGAAGAGTCTTGAATCACTTTAACTCTCATACTCTCATGACAATGATGCTTCTGGAGCCATTGAATGTTATCATTGCTGGTATTTTTTTGCCACCTTGTTTATAATACCCCCAAAATGTGTCATGAATTTTTTGTTTGTTTTGGTTAGTCAACATGATTTATAGTTACTCATGACTAAATGATGATTGCCTTTAGTAACTTACTCTTTGCCTGTAAGTTTAATTTCCTTCTTCCTGAATTCTGAATAAGTTACTACTGCAGAGGTCTGATGGCGGGTAAGCTCTTAATTTATCTGAAAAGTGTCTTATACTTAATTATTGACTGATAGTTTATCTGGGTATAGAATTCCAGGTTGGCAGAAATTTCTGCTTAGAATTTTATTTTATTTTTCCATGTTTCCACCCCCAAGTCTTTCACTGAGAAATTTTTTGTCAATTGAATTATTGATTAATCTTTTTTGTCTGATACCTTTTAAGGTTTTCTGCTTGCCATTGTGTTCTGAGGTTTTACTATGCTGTGACTAGGTTTCAGCTTATTTATATTTTTATTTATCAAGCTTTAGATTTGTGATTATTCAATATGAAATGTATTCTTTTATTAATTATGGATGATTATTGTTTCCAATATTGAATTTTATCCACTGTCTCTTTACTCTTCTTCCAAAACTCACATGAGATATATATTGAACATCTTCATTCTATTCTTTATGTATCTTAAGGGTTTTTTTCATATTTAATTTTTTTCCATACTCCATTGCAATGAATTTCACTTGGTATTTCTTTCCTGTTTAACAATTCTCTCTGCAGTTGTATGTACTTTTCTGTTTAACTGGAACCTGGGATTTTTAATTTCAGTGACATAATATTTTGTATTGGATACTCTTTATGCACGTTCTTATAAATATCTTTTCAGTTTATTATTCTCTCTTTATGGATACAGTTCCTCTTCTGATGTCTTTAATAGTTTTGGGTATATGTATTTATAGCATCTTTTCATATTGTTTTTCTTTTATTTTATGAATTTAGGTTTCTAATCCTTCTGTTTATTATAAATACTTATTCTTGCTCATCAGAGTTTATTTTTTAACTTTTTGTATTATAAACTCGTCTTTAGCAATGCTTATTATTCTGTTCCTTTTCCTTCATTCCTAATCCATTAAGAGTGCAATGCATTCTTAGTGCATTGCAAACCAGTGCGGATCCTATATCCTGGGTGGTTTGGATTCCAGTCCCCCAAGGATGTCCATGTCTTAAGCCCTGTAACCTTCAAATATGTTACCTGGCATGGTAAAAGAGACTTTGCAGATATGATTAAGTTAAAGGTCTTGAGATGCGAGGTTATTCTGGATAATCCTGGTATACACAATCTAATCACCAGGATCCTTATAAGAGGGAAGCTTTATATGAAGGTCCTTTGAGAGCCAGAGAATGAGATGTGATTACAAAACTGGAGTCAGAGTGATGTGCTTTGAAGATGCAAGGGGGATGAGCCAAGGAATGCAGGCAATTCCTAGAAACTGTAAAAGGCAAGGAAATGGATTCTTCCCTTGAGCCTCCAGAGGAAACACAACCTTTTTGACTCCCGATTTAAACCTGGTGAGGCTTCTGACTTCCAGAACGTTAAGATAATAAGTTGGTGTTACTTTAAGACATTAAGTTTGTGGTAATTTGTGCAGCAGCAATGGACTACTACATTTATTATGTGTGATTATTACTTATCAGAAACAAATCAATACTTTGTAATATATATTTATCAGCACTTGATGTACATACACATTTGCCTAGCCATTAGCCTTCAAGAAATATGTTCTACCCCTCCCCCATGGTCTTCTGTTAAGTTTCTCAGGGGGGAGGGGAAGGAAAAAAAAGGTTAGAGAGGGAGGGAGCCAAAACATAAGAGACTCTTAAAACTGAGAACAAACTGGGGGTTGATGGCGGGGTGGGAGGGAGGGGAGGGTGGGTGAGGGGTATTGAGGAGGGCACCTGTTGGGATGAGCACTGGGTGTTGTATGGAAACCAATTTGACAATAAATTTCATATTAAAATAAATAAATAAATAAATAAATAAATAAATAAATAAATAGAAATATGTTCTAAGGGAAAAAATTGCAAATGCCAATTGATTATAATGTATCTTGAAATGGATCTTTTTGGATTTAATGTCTGAAGTTCTTTGAGCTTCTTGAATTTACATATCCATTTATTTCCTCAGATTACAAGTTTTTGTCTATTATTTCTTCAAATAAACTCTCTTCCATGTTCACTTCTGATGTTGCTGGGACTCCCACAAGACATATATTGATCTCCTTGTTGATGACCAATAAGTCCCTTAAGCTCTCTTCACTTTTATTCTTTTTTCTTTATGCTCCTCTGACTTGATTTCAACAACTAGTTTACAAATTCACTGAGTCAGTTTTAGGACTTGATCACAAGTTTGTAGTTCAACCACTCTAGGGAATTTTTCAGTTCAGTTATTGTATTTTTCAGCTCCAGAATTCCTGGGTGTTTTTTTTTTTTTTTTTTTTTTTGAGAAAAAAATTTCTTTGTTGATATTCTAGTTTTATGCATGCATCATTTTCCTGGTTTCATTCGGTTGTCATTCTGTGCTCTGTTTTAGCTCATTGGGCATCTTTATGACATTTATTTTAAATTCTGTGTCAGGCAGCTGATAGATCTGCATTTCTTTAGGGTTGGTTGGTTTCTAGGGCTTTATTTTATTCATTTGGTCAGGCCATGTTTCTCTGTTTCTTTGTATGACTTGAAGTTTTATTGTTGTCATTGAGACTTGGTTATTTAAAAAATAACCACCCCTCCCAGTTCTGCTGACTGGCTTTGTGCAGTGGGAAATGTTCAGTGATTAACCTTACTTAGCCTAGCTCTCAAACCTTTTCTGAGGCTGTATCTTCCTGGGGTTTGTGTGTGTGTGCTTTTAGTCGTCTCAAATTCTCCAAGCATTTTGTCCCTGCTTCTTCCAAGAAGCATGTAATCTTGGAGCACCTGGGTGACTCAGTCTGTTAAACACTGACTTAGGCTCAGGTCATGATCTTGCGGTTCGTGGGTTCAAACCCTCCATCGGGCTCTGTGATGACAGCACAGAGCCTGGAGCCTGTTTCAGATTCTGTGTCTCCCTCTCTCTCTGCTCTTCCACCACTCATGCTCTTTCTCTCAAAAATAAACATTAGAAAAATAAAAAAAAAAAAAGCCCCCTGGCACCTGTCTCTGGAACTGTGGCTCTAATGTGCCATATGATTTTGTCTGCTTGCAGTGGCTTCTAAACAAGGCCACCAGTCCAGTCAGTACTGTGAGTTAGGCAAGACAGATGTCAGTGCCTCAGACATCAGTTTGTTCTTTGTTGATTATAAGTTGATATTTTAGAAAATTTTTCTCTTGCCATGCAGATAATTTCTTTTAATTTTACTGTTTATTTTTATTTTATACCAAATTTATTACTCCTCTTTAGAGGGCTGCTGAATTTTGCATCATCCTTAGAAAGAACTATTCTATTCCAATATTACTTAAAATTCCTATTTAGTTTTAGTTATTTTATTTTTGTAATGTTTTTATTTATTTTGAGAGAGAGAGAGAGAGAGAGAGAGAGAGAGAGAGAGAGAGAGAATGAATCCTAAGTGGACTCCATGCTGTCAATACAGAGCCCAACACAGAACTTGATCTCGTGAACCATGGGATCATGACCTGAGCCGAAATCAAGAATCGGTGCTTAACTGGATGAGCCACCCAGGTGCCCTGTTTTATGTTTGTATTTCTGTTTATGTCTTTACTCTGTATGGAATTTATTTTTGGAGTAAGAGGTGAGGTAAGGATCCAATTGTAATTTTCCTAGATCCTACATAATTGTTTTAACACCATTTAGGGAACGATATTTTTTCTTCCAAATTTAAAATGCCATCTTTTTCATGTAGGTATTTCTCATGTGTGTTTCATTCTCTTTCTGGTGTTTCTTTTCTTTTACATTTATCTGTTGGATTTTATTTATTTGTTTGTTTGTTTGTTTATTTATTTATTTATTTATTTATAATGTTTATTTTTGAGACAGAGACAGAGCATGAACGGGGGAGGGTCAGAGAGAGAGGGAAACACAGAATCTGAAGCAGGCTCCAGGCTCTGAGCTGTTGGCACAGAGCCCGATGTGGGGCTTGAACTCACGGACCGTGAGATCATGACCTGAGCCAAAGTCGGACGCTTAACCAACTGAGCCACCCAGGCGCCCCTATCTGTTGGATTTTAATGTGTTTGTGTCAAGTTGTTTGGATTATAACTTTGAAATAACTTTTGATATCTGGTCCCCTTCCTTTTTAGCATTTTCTTTGTTTTCTGTACAAATGTTACAAACAGCAAAGCTACTTAAAATACCTTATTGGTATATTTATCCAGATCAAATGTATAGGTTAACCTAGGAAGAATTGTCTTAATTATAATATTAAAACTTCTTATTAAAATAAGAATTATCTATTCTTTTATTCATGACTCCTTTTCTGTCTCTTCTATATTAAAATTTTATTTGCATAGGTTTTTATTTTTTATGTTTATTTTTTCTTCACATAGATATGTAAAAACTTCCATTAAAAATTTTACTGAAATATAAATTCATGGAGGAAAATGCACAGAAGACAGCTTGGTGAAATTCTACAAACAGAATGCACATGTAACCAGCACCCAGATTTAGAAATAGAACATGACTAGACTGCAGAAGCTGTCTTTGTATCTCCCTTACATCCACTTCCCTTTAAAGGAACCCCTCTCATGAGCTTTAATGAAAGAGACTGGTGTTGTTGTTGTTGCTCAATTTTTGTTTTTGCATGTATGCTTCATATAAAAGGAGTCGTACATTTTGTACGACTGGCTTTTTGCCTGGCTTCTTTTACTCAACATTAAGTCTGTAAGATTCTCATTGCCACATACTATTCCACTGAGTGTCTATACCAAAAATGATGTCCTTTCCCTCTATTAGTGGACATCTGGACAGTTTTTCCTTTTAATATAAGAAGTCCCAATTTTTTAAAATAGGTTTTTAAAAATGTTTCTTACAGGGCTCATATTTAAGGGGTGGGGATGTATTGTTTTATTATATTTTGTTTGTTATGTGTGAATAGAGTGATACTAATTTTACATGCTAATTATGTATCCAGCCTACTATCTGAATGCATTTACATTCTGAGTATTTTTCATTTGATCTTTTTTTTTTTTTTTTCATTTTAGATAGAGCTAGAGATGCCATGAGCAGGGAAGGGACAGAGAGAGGGAGACACAGAATCCGAGGCAGGCTGAAGGCTCTGAACTGTCAGCACAGAGCCCAACGTGGGGCTTGAACTCATGAACACAAGAGATCAGAACCTGAGTCATAGTAGGACACTCAACCAACTGAGCAACCCAGGTACCCCTGACCTGTTTTGTTTTTGTTTTTCTTGCAGATATGCAATGGAATCACCCGTAAATAATGATAATTGTGCTTTCTCTTTTCAATTGTTATATTTTGTGTTTCATTCCCTTTAATAATTGTATCAGATAATGCCACTAAAGCAAGTAAAATAATATGGACAAAATGAGATCAGAGTAAATATTGCCAAGTTATCTTCATAAAAAATAATGGCACCTGTTTTCCTCCCATCAGTAATGCACAGTCGGTTTTCAATTTCCCTACCTATTAAAGAAGAATCATGGAGAGGCAGGGTGCTTGGGTTAGAAATGTGTTTATTTAGGGCTATCACAAGGTCTAGTCTGGGCCTTGGAAGACAAAAGAAGAAGGGGAAATTAGAATGAAGTACCAGAGTGGGACCTGGTGATGTGGGCTGGGGGTGTACCTCCTAGGGCTGGACTTCAGACACTGGACATGTGGTATCCCCAGACTCAGCCAAATTACAAGAATGGGGAGGGGACATCATGGTTCAGGAGATCAGGGTCCTGAGGGAAACATGAGTATTGAGGAAAAAGAAAATTACTCTTCTCCAATGGAACAGAGGAGGGGATCTAGAATAGAAAAAAAGGCATGGGTAGATGCAATACTTCATACTCTGGAGAGCAAGCCAACTGAGACTGCACATGTGGAATGTCAAATGTAGAAAAGACACATCTGGATCTACACGCAGACTCTGGTATGGGATACTGATCACATTCTAGAGATCCTGGAATTGTAGGAATGATGTGAAGGCCACAGCCAACCCCTCAGACCAAACACTGACAGCAAAAGGGGACACGACAGCTGAACTGGCAGCAGCAGGGCTTCAAAGGAGTTGATTCATTTTGAGTCCCATCGGCAATCTGCAGGGCTCTGGTTTCTCCACACCTTCCTCAGCACGTCTAACTGTGTGTCTTTTGTATCCTAGCCATCCTAGGCACTGGGATCTCCTTGTGGTTCTGATCTGCATTTCCCTGATTCTTGATAACGTTGAGAGCAACTTCTCATTGGCTTATTCGACCACCGTGTACCTTCTTGGACCAATGTCTATCCAGATACATTGCTCAATTGTTTTTTTTTGGGGGGGGAGCTTCATTCTTATTCAATGATTGGTTGCTTGATTGACTGACAGGTTGATTTCGAGCAGTAAGAGTTTTGCATATGTAACAGTGTTACATTTGGATGGCACCCAATTTGCCTGAGTTTTTCATCCTGTGCTTTTTCTGTCGTATCTCAGAGCCGTTGCCGAGAGAAGGTCTCAAAGATGTAACCCAGGATTTCTCCTGAGAGAAGCAGAAAGCCACCGTGGCGGTGGGCAGTGGGAAGGGCCCTTCCT
>NW_024412654.1:1305716-1334036 GCF_014898765.1 Herpailurus yagouaroundi | reverse complement strand
TTCAGCGTGCAAAGGCCTGGCGCGTGTTTGCGTGTTTCAGTGCCGACGGGGATCCAGGAAAGCAGGCGGGGCCGCAGGGGAGGGGCGGTGTGGGAGTGCAGCTTCAGGGTGATGAACAATTCTGTGTGGGAGGAAAGAGGTAGAGGTGGGTGGGAGCTTCTGCGTTGATGAACACGTGGAGGTCTGGGGAGTGTGGTGTGCCGGGATCAGGCGGGGAAGCCCCGGGCCCTGTCCGCTTCCCTTGCCCTGTGCAGCTGTCTCATCTGTCTCTTCCTGAGTTGTAGCCTTTATGATAAAACAGTAATCTAGATGTTTGAAGTCAATTCAGTGAGTCATATTATTTATATTTTATTTCTGCTGCCTCAATAAGTACACTGGAAGGCGCTGCACATGCAGAAGTGGCAGCTTGTGCTGTAACACAAGTAACCAGCGTCTCTGATGCGTATCTCAATTTTCTTACTTGCATTGTGTAATCAAAAGAAGGAGATGTTTCTATCGTGTAATTAACAGTCACGATTATTGCAGACACAGAAATGGAAACTATTATGGATGCTATTGCTGACAGCCTCTTCTACTTTTTTGTCACACTGGGTCCTGTTCCTACAAGGGTTGTGGAGGGGAAAGGCAGCAGAAAAGGTCTCAGGGAATCTAGATGAGGAACTCGGGCTCTGTGTGAGACATCCATGGAACGGTGTCCTTGCAGGGACACAACTGGAGCCGGCCTGTTCAGCCTCCCAAGGCCTTGCTCCGCCCTCTTGATGGGGACACAGATTTGACAGCTCCTTTACACCAGCCCTGGTGCATGATGGACTGGATTTCCGCATAAACAGAGTTAATCTGGAAGAATCTTTAGGAGCGGAAACTTTTTCAGCCGGTGCTAGACCAGGGAGAAAAAACAAGAAGTCTTGCGATTTAACTCGAGTCGATGAATTCTGGCAGCAACACAAAGGAAGTCCATTGGCAGAAGTTGTGGAATCAGTTTAGCGAGAAGCAGAATCTTACAGAGCACAGGAAATGAGGTCAAATGACTTAAAAGCCTTATGGGCCTGGAGGGGACAACGAAGTAGCCATGAGTGTGCTTTCTGAGAATCCGTCTGGGCTACGTCAGCCGTTGGTTCTTTGCCAAACTCCTTGGAAAACAGACTTCCTGATCTGCATTCAGACGTCGCCTCTGCTGTCTGAAAACATATGAAGGCAAGAACACTGGGCATATGTTTTGAATGTGAAGAAAAAACACGGAGCAAAGCTACTCTGGAGAGATCTCTTGTACATGCAATCAGACCATGATGCAGAAACTCCCAGAGGTCCAAGTGCTGCTGCTTCCCTGCCCTGTGGAGGCCCAGCAGGCAGCTTCCGAAGCCGACGTGGGGCGAAACAGAAAGCTTCAAGTGATGTCGCATGAAACCTCAACCCCGATAACGTAGACAGAGGCTTTGGCTCCCGCCCCCGGGGCATTATTGCCACCCAGGTGAAGGGCCTCTTGTCCCGACTCATGAAGACAGGGGACAGCTGGGTGGTGGGGGGAAGGGCAGCTAGAGGACAAACAGCGAAATCTAGGCTTCTCTAGGCAGGGATGAATGAGGCCCTGAGGCAGGACTGTAGGTGCTGGACCCCAAATGCTATGTGGCAGTGGCAGCTCAGCTCCAGAGAACAAAAGTCTGTTCCAAGAGGCAACTGCTTCTGTGTTGGGAGAAGGCAGCTACACCGAATACCAGAATCTTGTTGACCCCAGAAAGGGGAAACCAGACAAATACATTTTATATGACTGCAGTGAACATCTTAATGCTCTCATAAAACTTCACAGCTGTCACAATTTGGACAAGAAAAAGTGGCTGGAGTGTCACCAGCAGGGAGGAGCTCCCAGGTAAGGCTGTCATACCCTCCCTGGACCTGGATCCCCTCCCACTTAGCTGGTCAGCTACAGCTCTGGGGGGCGAGGTCACCCTGTGCACGCCCCCTTCTCCAGGAGGTGCTCTGTGGCCCTCCTGGCAGTGACCTTTGGATTCTGATTCAGCTTTAATGAGTCCTCCTAACAGCATGCGGTGACGTGTCAAAATTACTTTCTCCACCTGACGCAGAAGGTTTGATCTTTGATTCCTCCTTATCCCCAGGACGCCTGCGGGCACGGCGATGTCTTGATTCATCTGTGATTTAACACGGGGATCTCCCAGTGTGGGGAGTTGCATTCTGTGTCACACGTGCAACAGTGCAGGCCACACCCTGGCCAAGTAGGACCAGAGTCAGAGCTGTGTTCTAAGGAGCTGTCACTGGGGACACCTGGGGGCAGGTGCGTCCCATCTTGGGGACCTGTGCTCAAGGTCCGTCCACAGTGAAACAGCAGCGGCACATTGACTGTGACTTCACGTATGCGGTTGGGCGTCTATCATTCATTTCCTCCCCGCTTTGCTGTGGGACACCACCTCTTCCCTTCGTTGGTTCTCGCGACAGCTTTGGAGTTGGTTTCTCCTTGACCCAAGGGTTTGACCACCAGATCTTCACAGTCTTCAGGAGACGGAGGAAGCAGCAACTTGGGGCCAAAAGATTTCCTAAGTCAGAGCCACCTGGTCAGTGACGTACACGCCGAGTCCCTCGCTGGGCTCTTGGGACAGATAAAGCCAAGCGTGTAGCATTCCCCAAGTCCGAACACACCGCACGTGGGCCGGGATGGGGGAAGGCCACCGTCGCTATGGCTGTTTCTCTCTCAGGTGTCTCTCTTCCTCCCAGATCAGGGCCGCTGGTCACCTGCCCGAAGAGCCCCTTTCTCACCTGGACCAGGTGCTCTCGGCAGTCAGTGCTCCTGGGCAACCTCTCTGTCTCAGCAGCCTGGGAGGCCTGTGAAAGTATCCACAGAAAGATGATGAATACGGGAACATTCTCGGAGTTAACCCCGCCTCCCCAGGTGCAGACTTGCTCATGTTCGCAGGGGCTCCCAGCACCTCTCTGGAGAGACCAGTGTAGACGGCCCAGTGGTGGAGATGGTGTCAATGGCCGAACTTGGGAGCATAGTCCGCCCCCTACTTGGCCTCACTCCGCTCTCTCCCTCCTCCACCTGCACCTGCCTCTCCAGGGCTCCTTGCTGGGAACTCCCAAGAGGGCCCCCCACAGTACTGGCTGGGATGGCCCACTGTCTACGCCCACACAGTCTGCACCAGGACAGGTGGGGTGGGGGGCTGGGTGTGAGACGCTGGAGGGAGCGCCCTGGGGTGGGGTCTCTCTGAGGTGGTCGGGAGATTCCCGGCACAACTTGGTCTGCTAGAGAGTCTGATGATTCTCTGCCCTTACAGTCATGAGTCCATGCACGTCTCCATCTCCGGGTGACTGTCCGTGCTCTGCCCTCAGCACTCGCCAAGGTTGAATGGCCTTGTCCAGTGTTTATTCAAGTGCAGTAACGTTTGACCCCACCCAGCACAAACGGCAGGACGCCAGCTGCAGAGACGGTCCCCTGGCAGGTCTCATTATCATGCCTGATGCCCGGTCACTGCCCATCAGAATAACACACAGAATCACATCCCGAGCCCAGCTCAGCTCTGAGCACTCAGTGTGCTGTGGGGACGCAGGGCCCTGGATGTGTCCTCGGGGACGCCACACAGGGTTGGAGGCCACTTTCCTCAGCGAGGGATTCCTGCCGAGCACGTCAAGTGTGGCAAACGTTGAGAAACGAAACCGGCTCAGCTCTGCCCCCCGTGTTCTGGCAGGCTTGTTCGGGGCTCCCTGTACCAGGCCCATCGGACACGGAATCGGCCCGAGAGTAGTCACTGCATGTAAACTACGGCATTTGAGAGGATCAGACAGTGACAGGAACTCATCCACGGGGTGTGGGTGGAACCCCAGGACCTCTCGACAGGGTCGGCTCACGAAGCAGGTTTCCTGAGAAATGTCGGAGGCAGCCTCTCCTCACATGCACTTTTAATCCTGACGTTTTACGTTTGTCTTATCCAGGAATTCTTTCTCTCAGAGGAGGGTGACACACACAGACGGGTCCCCACTCAGGTGTTGTTTATCACTGTCAGCACCAGCGGCCGCTTCTCCTCTGTCGTCCTCTATTCTAGCCCATCGCTGGAACGTCTTCACATGTTTCGGCCCCGCCATGTGCTCTGTGTCCTTCCCCCTGCGCCTCCCTGGGCTCTGCTCCGAGACGACCTTGTGCTCCTGTCCCTGGGAGGGGCCGTGGCTTCGCGGAGAGCTGTGCAGAGTCTGGAGTCAGCCGGCCAGTGGGGGGCCCGTGCCGCCCCCACGGTGTGGCCTGGGTGATGTCACTCCATGTCTCTAGCTCCGTCTCCTCGTCTGTGAACTTGGGAATTTAAAGAGGGCGTGTCACACAGAGGACGAGGGACGAGGTGTATACATATGGAGTCAGCACTGAGCCTGAAACGTTAGCTATCTCTGTGGTCATTTGTACAATTGTCTGACTCTTCTGCTTTGCAGATTTCTTTTTTCCCTCAGGAGACATTGCTACTCCACAGGATTTCTCTGCTGGCTCTTGGCTATTTGTAAACATCTAAGGTGACTGACATTAGAACCGAAACAAAGGGAGACAGACGGGGCAGTCCCTGCTCAACAATCACAGTCCCCGTATCTCAGGCATCTATTTGTGCCAAACACCGTGTCCGCTTGCGACCTTAATCCGCGCAACATCCCGCCGAGACAAGTACTGTGGTTGTGTCTGTTTTGCAGATGAAGGAAACGAGGTCAGAAGGTTGAAATCACGTGTCCAAGTCCCGTGGCTGGAAGGGGCAGAGCCAGTATTCGTAGGAGAGATGGGGGCCTGAAGTCTGTGCTTCTTCTCTGTGCCATGTCTTCTGTCTGCTCCGTTCATAATTCAGAAGTCCTCGGCCCTCGGTGTTCTGTAGCACGGTATAAACCAAACGGCAGGAAAGCTTTTACTCTGGTTCACGGTTTGCTGAACGCCAGCCTGGGTCAAAGATGTTTTCGGTTCCTCGGTTTCCCTTTTTGACCTGAATGGTTGGTTACTGGCCGGTTCACAGCGACCTGCCGTGTTCTTGGCTGTGAGCCAAGTTCATAGCCGAGTCTGAAAAGGATGCTCACGTGTGTTACTACGATGCATTTTCTCCCACGTGAGCTCTATAATCTCTGTCTCTCTAGAAATTTGTTCCTTCGTATTCTCCATATTTTCGGCTAGAAGCTTTAATGTGATGATCGGAGTTGTTCTAAATTCACTGACAGCTTTCCAACATCTGGGTCACATCTGAGTCTGGTTGTATCGATTGCTCTGTGTCTTGACCGTGGGCTTTCCCCCTGGTCTTTTCTTGTGTGTCGTACTTTTTAGTTGAAGGTTGGCCATGGGAATGGACAACGGAAACGGAGAGAATAATATTTACACCTGGAAATGTGCACGCCTCTTGTTTAGCGAGGGCCTCTCTTGGTGGCTGTGGGGGGTGGGGGGGCGAGTGAATCTAGCAGGAGTTGACCTGAATTGGATGTTGCTGTTTCGTGGTTCCCGTCAGTGTGCCACAGCCGTCAGGTTCTTCTAGTGCTGCCTTGTGCCTCTGGTGGGGATGAAGGTGCTGGGGATTTCTCTCAGTGTCTGTGCTCCAGCCTCAGTGTTAGGCCATACCTGTGAGCCTGTGCCTCAGGCAGGGTCTCTTTGCACACTGGCCCCTCTCCCGGGTCCTCTGCTGTGACTTGTACTCAGTGCAGGCTGACCTCTCGATGGGGGATGGGGCTTCTCTGCTGTCCTGGGTAGTGTCAGGATCAGGTAGGCTCTGTGTCACTAGGTCTCCACCGAGGCTTTCCCGGTGATCCTGGCCCCCCAGTGCCAGCCACATGCTGCCGTGTCCCTGAAAAACAATTTTTTTTTTAACATTTATTCATTTCTGAGAGACAGAGACAGAGCATGAGCTGGGAAGGGGCAGAGAGAGGGAGACACAGAATCCGAAGCAGGCTCCAGGCTCTGAGCTGTCAGCACAGAGCCCGACGCGAGGCTCGAACTCACGAACTGCACGATCATGACCTGAGCTGAAGTCAGATGCTCAACTGGCTGAGCCACCCGGGCGCCCCACACTGCCTTGTCATTTTGACGTGTCTTGCGTGGGGGTTTCCTGCCGTCTGCCGGCAGAAGGTATCTCTTGTGGTCGGGGCCCAGGGTGTTTTTACAGCTCTTCCCCAGGAGGGGGTTTCTCTGCTTCTCTGACCCCTGCCCTTGGCCACAAAGGGTCTCTCTCCACATATGTCATGCAGGTGGCAGGTTTTGCTGGGCTCCCCACGAAGTGTGAGGGTTTTGCTACATGGGTTGAGCCGGGGAGAAGGGCCTGGAAGGGCTTCGTTCCTTTCCCACAGTGGCAAGTGTGCCCCTCTCCCGGGCCAGCACCACAGAGGGCGGCGTCCTCCAGTCTCCTGACCTTTCTCTTGGGTTCACAGCAAGGTCCGCGGGGCAGCGACAGGCGGTGGCACACTCCCCACGTGGCTGTGGCCTCTCGAACTCTATGCTCACAGGCCAGCCAGCCCCTGCTGAGCTTTAGAAATCCGTGGAACAGTCTAGAAGAAATGTTCTTACCTGCGCCGTGAAAGCCCTGCGTTGCTCTCACTGTGACCCGGACGAGTCAGTGGTCCGTCCCCGTGTATCCTGGGAAGCACCTTCCTTCCTTTGTGTCCGGTCAGCTGCTCTCCCTGCATCCTCTGCTCCCTGCTGGGCTCAAAGCCACGACTTTGTAGGTGACCTGGCCTTCTCTCGTTGCTAGTGTGGGAACATTGCACACTAAGCCCAGCATTGCACAGCCTAAGCGGAGTCCAGATGTGCCCCTTCTCTAAAGGGCACGGTGCTTGTTCTCCTACCCGTTGCATGGACATCGATCCCATGGCCCGTGCACACTGAAGAGGAAGGGAGAGTGGCCCGCACACTGGGAGAGGCGGTTGGCATTCTGTACCGCGACATCCCCAGATCGATAGCACCTGTGGAAGAACCCTTGAAGAACCCTTCTTCAGAACCCTTGAAGAAGGGTTACTGATGGTGACGGCAGGCCCGGCCACCCCCGGTGTCCTCTCAGCATTTCCCTGATGGCCCACACTCGGTAACCAGTAACCCTCGAGTTCAGGAAAGTGGCACCCTTTGTCCCAGTCAGAAGCCCCACGGCGTCAGTGCTCAGGCCTGGACGCTGCCTGGTGGGCACAGGCCCGGGCCGTGGGGACGGGGGCTCGGATGACCAGGTGGAGCCCTGCAGCTCCTCACAGGCTCCCGCAGGGCCCCGCAAGCCCGTGTCCCCTTCCGAGCTGCCATCTGGTTGGCGTTCCTCCATCGGGCTGGACAGGTATCCCGGGAACTTCCAGCAAACCCCCGGGTCTCCCCCGGAGCTTGAAATACTCCGTAAGGCATGTGGGCGCCCCAAGAGGAGCGACTGGTCTCCGAGAGGAAGGCGTTTTCCAGAGAAAGACGAGCGAGCAGGATAGGGAACGCGCCAGTAGGTGGTGGAACAGCTTCTGGATGACCGTGGGTGTGCGCCTGCTGTTTCCCCTGCTGAGAGGAGGGCGTCCAGACTGTGCGCCAGGACCCACGAGGTGCGCCTGACCTGGCCCACTGCCCTCTGCGCCCCACCTGGTGGGGCCGAGCCTGCCTCTCCCACCATCCATGCCGCGCATGCTCAGGTTCTTCTGGTTGGTCTCTTTCGCGTCTGGCGGAACGTCGCGTCTGCCTTCCTTCTGCCTAGAATGTTCCTTCTGATGCTCCTCCTTTCCGTCTTGGCACCAGAAGTCCCCTGATGGAGCACTTCTCGGACGCTGTGAAGGTGGCCTCCCGCGTTACTCTCCCCTTTACGCACGGCCTTCATTTCCGTCGTAGCCTCTTCTGCTGCCTGAAATCATCGCTTTGTTACGTATTTTGTTGCATGTTTCCCAGGCGGGAGGGACCTTGCCAGCTCCGGTCACCACTCATCAGCCCTGAGCGGACACTGCCAGGATCTCAGCACATGACTGGTGACACTCCCGTGAACGACTGAAGGAGCCGGCGTCTGATGAGGAACTTCTGTGCCAACTTCTGTCCTCCCGGGGGGGGGGGGCGGCCGCCGCCCCCCCCCCCCCCCGCGGGGGGGGGGGTTGGGGGGGGTGAGGAAGGGTCAGCCCCGCCCCCGGGATTTCCCCAACCCAGTGCTGCGTCCGCCAGCCCGGCTGTCTGTCCTCCTTTTCTCTCCGTCCTCTTCCCTCCATCTGTCCTGCGCCTCCCATCCCCACCCTGCTACTCCCAGTCCTTGGCGGAGCAGCCCTTCTGCCCACCCTGACGTCCCTGAAGGTCCCTGTAAACCCACCCTCCAGACTCCAGATGGGGTCACACCCACACCAGCCTCCTCGGCCCTGGGCAAACCCTGCTTCCTGGTTAAGAAGAAAAATTGATGTTGATCCTCCTGGGCCTTAGCGCACATTTGATGTTTGTGAGGCTCAAAGTGACTATCTTCCCCAAAGAAGTGTGCTCGTAAGTGTAGAGGCAGAATGCCAGGCAGTCAAGTCAGGTGTGTAAAATGACTTGATTCCTTTAGAACTATAGTTTTCCTCCAGAGCCTTCACTCTGCCTAATGGTGGAAAAAGACAGATCCAGTTCCGGGTGAATGGCGTCCGTCAGGGTGTGAGATTCCTCTTGTAGACAACACAGGGCTTTCTCCGTCCTCTCTCAGGTGCCGCTAGGCGGCAGGTTGACATGGGGTCAGGGTGGGACCCTCAGTCGTCACGTCCTGTGCCAACGTCTGCTGACCACGCACGTCCCCATTCGGGGTCTGGTCCTCATGGTCAGTGTGCCTGACCTCACGTCCCCTGACCCAGCACGTGTCCCTGGTGCCCCATCCCCTCTGTGGGACTCAGGGCGCCACTCTGCCCCCCCGCTTATCGGGATGTGCAAACCCAGAGAGTCTCTCCTGGGTCCTCTCTACCCTGAAGCCCCATCTGCCGGCTCTTCTCCCCCTGCCTTCGCTCTGGCTGTGCGCGGTCCCCTGAAGCCACTGCTCCCAGAATCCCAGGTGGGAAGCCAACCCAAGTCCCCTGTGTTCGGGCCTCAGATTTTGGGGTGAGGGGGGTGTCTGCCGTTCTGCCTTGCAGAGCTGGTGTGGGGGAGGGTGCTGGGGGAGGGCCTCTCAGACCCTCCTCTCGTCTCCTCTTTCTTTCAGATTTCTCTTCTCCAGCCCAGAGATTGCCTTCCCCTGTTTGGGGTGGGAAACTTCAGCCTCGAGTCCAAGAGTGAGGTGTCACAGTGGGGCCAGGTGCTCCTCGCCCACCGTGATGCGACCTCATGTGACCCCGGCCACCAGTCACTATCTCACTTGGTGACTTTGCTGATCAGGCAGGAGGCGGTTTCTGTGACGGGTCGGGTGTGCACAGAATGGTCGGAGGACTGGAGATGAGGGTTGGCCACGGGCCTCACCTGGCCCCCTCTGCTGCCGCTGCCCAGCACCGAGCACACCCTAGATGTGGGGGGCGGGGGACTTCCATTCTCTGAGTCCGCTCGTAATTATGTGTCTGGAAATTGGACCAGCACAGCCCGTCCCCAAGCTCTGCTGTCCCAGCTCTGGCCGAGCCTCCCGCTCCTCATGACCCGAGATGGCACACGCTCACCCGTGACAGTCGGGGGAGGGCAGAGGAAGGAAGGGCGGGCTTCAGGGGCATAACCAGAGGCACCGCGAGTCACTTCCTTCCTCATGCCATTGGTGGAAACTGTCTCGTGACACAACCTTCCTGCGAGGGAGGCTGGGAATTGTAGTCTTCATTCTGGAAGAAAGTGTTCCTCTAAACCCGGGGGCTCAGTTGCTCCAGCCCACAGGATGGACCAGGGGATGTTGCCAAGCCCCCAGGGCCCTCTCAGCGTGTCACTAGATAATCCGAGATGAAGAAGGCGGACCTGAGACCGCGACGCCAGCCGCGTGCAGTGCTCGCCCACGATGTTAGGAAGAGATCAGACCGGTGCCTTCAGACAAGCTAGAGTTTGGGTCCGTGAGATCGGTGAGTCATTGGCTGATACAAATCTCAGTCCGCAAACAAAAAGACAGCAGCTCCCGCTGGAAGGGAGATGGAAATCGCCTCTTAAAACGTTTGCGCCACAGCAGGCTGACGAGCCTGCGAGATGCCTGATGACATCTTAAATGGCGCCAGCGCTGCTTCGCTCTCTTCAACAGTCATCGCTCTTGTTATTTGTCACGTGACAGTCAACGTGATGCACTTCCTGGGACCCGTGTGTCAACCGTCCTTCCTCTGCCGTGTAAATCCAACACGCTGTTCCCTCAGACAGCCTTTCCCTCTCGCGGTCTCTGGTCCCACCGGGTGACTCTCGCCGTGGGGCAGGCGGGATGCTCCGTCCCCCCACCCGCGGGGATCCGGCCAGCCACACGCCGCTAGTCTGTGCGCACCTGACCCAGACCGCGTGCGGGCAAGTCACTGTCTGAAAGGACTGGGTCGCGCGGCCCGTCTTGCCGAGCAGTGTCGTCCGGCTGAGCCATTTGTGAACGCGCAGTCCTCAGAGCTGCACACGTACGTCAGTCCCGACTGTGCGGGAGGACCAAGCCCCTGTGTCCCTGTGAGTGATTTTCCTGCACAGTCGCCTCTCACTTGCCTTTCAGTTCTAGGAACAGTTGTCCACCTGAATGTCAGATAAAGACAGGATCGTCCCAAAGATACAGCCCCGGGAATGCAGTCACGTGTTCCCAGCATTCAGGCATTCGTCTCATTTTCCTGAACAAGCATCATTATTTGTGCAGCCAGACACCTGAGCCTGCTCGTGGAGTGGCGGTCCCTGAAAGGGCCCAGACACAGCCAGACACCTGGGCCCAGATCTGGGGTGACGATCTAGAAACTCGACACCCAGGTGTGTTTCCAGTTACTCATTTAAGTGATTCCGCCTGCTTGGTACATTGCTCTTGGATTTAATGAAGAAAGAATTGGAGCCAGAGAGTCAGCAGTCTCTGGCTCATTCTCCGGAACGGTGAGAGGACATCGGGGAAGCGATAGTATCAGTCTGACTCACACGTTAACATTGACGAGCATTCAGTGACCCCCAAGAAGCACCTACCCCATACCTGTTGGGGTTCAAGATGGACCAAAGCAGTCGGAGCACTTCCTTGATACTTTCCAAGGGGGAACACAGACGGCGTGTATTTCTGTAGTGGCCGTGGCCCGAAGGCATGAGGCTCAGGGTCTGTGGACCCCCATGTTTCCCACCACCCGGAGAGGCTGGCCCATCCTGGGAGAGAACGGAGCTGGAGCCGGGAGTGAGGGGACGGGAGGATGTTCGGTTGTCTGGTGTCTGCTGCTCCCGAAGCTCACGCCTCTCTGCCTCCCGTAGTGTGATGGCACACCTGACTCAGGTGGGATCCGGGAGGGACCGGATGGCAACCCGACACGGATAACCGAAGAGTCCAGAGTTGTCAGGGGTGCAGGCAAGTGAAGGGGACCCGCGTACTGCCAGAGCAGCCCTGGGCCTCGCGAGAGCCGGGAGTCTTTATCCTGGTCCTGTCTGCGTGACAGGGGAAGAGCAAGGTTTCTGGCGGCCAGGGAGCGGCGTAGCCCCGGGAGAGCGGCGGCAGGCAGATCTGTGACCTTCGAGAAGCGCAGCCTCTGCCAGAGCCACAGGCCAGCAGGACAGAGGCAGGAGAAATGCCCCAACTTCCCTCTCCTCCTGTCCTCCAGTCTCCTCAGACTCCCTCAGCCGGCTGAGCCATCCAGAAGGTGAGGAACTGCGTTCGGGCAGACTTGGGACCGGCCTCCCTGGACAGATCAGGGCAGGAAGGATGACGAGTGGAACATGAGGGGCGCCCAGAGAACAGCCAGCTCAGCACCCGTCCTCGTGGTCCTTGACCAACAAATGCCCTTGACCTCCGGCATTTGGAGTTCTGTTTCTTTTTTTTTTTTTTTTCTTTAATGTTTATTTATTTTTGAGAGAGAGTATGAGCAGGGGAGGGACAGAGAGAGAGGAAGACACAGAATCCGAAGCAGGGTCCAGACTCCTAGCTGTCAGCACAGAGCCCGAGGCAGGGCTCGAAGCCACGAACCGTGAGATCATGACCTGAGCCAAAGGCAGACGCTTACCCGACTGAGCCACCCAGGCGCCCCTGGAATCGTGTTGCTGTCACCCTGTCACCTGAAACCAGTTCTGACTATTCGGTCTATTTCCAGGACTCTCTGTGGGGCCACAGCCTGATCACGGACCGTACCCAGCTAGCCCAGGGCCTGGTACACGGTACGTGCTACTAACATTCACTGAATGGCTGCTTGGATGGACAGAGAAATCTAATGTAGATGCTACGGGGAAAACTATTCTGATGGATACTCCCTGCCCCGGTGGTATCACCTTCCTGCTCCTTAGGTGAGAAAAGCTTCCTCACGTGCTGCTGTCACAGGGCTGGGGAGACGTTGGGCCATAGTCACAGAGCCTCTCCGTTGCACAGACCACTGCCCAGCAGGGCAGCGAGCTCTTAGCGGTTCTTAGTTACTATGTCAGGGAAAAAAACAGAGGGTGTGAGTGACTGCTGCCGTGTCGACGGGAAGCCACGTGCGCCTCCTACAGAAGTGCCACCCACACCAGGACTTCAGGAGGGCAGCCGCGTCACGACAGGAGCGTCGGACACGGTGGCGCCTCGTTCCCTGGCCCCACTCATCCCTGACCAGACTAGGTGTGTAGGTCTGAGCCGGCCTCAGGCCTGGACGCCAGCCACCTGTTTGCGCGGTGGACAGATCCACCCGTTGGAAAACAGGCTCAGCCTGGCTGTGCTCCTGGAGCTGCGCTACGTGGCACCGTGCCTTTCGGAGAAGCGCGGCTGGGGCCGGAAGAGGACGGACGCGTCTGTTCGGTTTCAGGGTAAAAGCTGGGAGAAACGCCGAGTTCACGACAGGTGGCCCTGCTTCCCCAGGGGAGTTACAGTTATCGGGAAGGAGTATCGATGGCTCTGATGGAGTCTGGAGTGTGTGTTGTCACGGTGTCTGGGGAGCCTCGACCAGTCCTCCCAGGCAGCTCCTCTGCCAGAGTGACCGTTTGCTGTGGAAACTTCTCCACACCTGGATGGCCTGTGACCCAGGCTCCCCTCCCCTCCCCCACCGCCACCTCGGGACAGTAAGGCCCTGGGCCCAGTTCCCTCTAACTCATGCTTTTTGCATCAGGAAGGATGCCTCTCTTGCAGAGAAACGATTTATCCCCAGCACGTTTTAGCAGGAACCTGCCCGGCACGCTCTTCCTTTTGCACACTAAGCAAGATGGTTTGAGCTCGGCTCGGGACCGATTCCAAGAGCCGCTGAGTGCCGGGCATCTCTCTGTGAGGACATGTGGTCAACCTGGCAGTGCTCCCCAAGCCACAGATCTTCGGGCTGTTCCCCCCAGCGTGCTGTCCTCTGGACTGTGAGCTGGCCCAGGCAGGGGGCTGTGGGTAGGAGACACAGGGAGACGTAGAGGCAGTGCCTGGAGGACTTTGGAGCGTATCATGCCAGGCCCCTCCGGGTGCGAGAGACAGAAAACCCAGGGCAGACCGGCCTAGAGAAAGTAGGAGATTTGCCGACTCATGTGACTGAACAGAATCCAGGACGTCAAAAAGTTAGATCCATGGACAGTTTTCCCTGTCCATTTTATGGCTTCATCTTTGTATTGGTTTATATAATGCCCGCTGCTCCCTGAAGGTGGCTGCTGTGCTAGTTAAGAATAGTCCCTTTTCGCACCCTCTCTCCTGGCTGGCTGAGCTCCTGTCCTGGCAAAGCAGGAGCTCACAGAGAAGTTCAGACCCCGGCCTGATGCCCTGACGAGGACACAGCAGAGCTGCCTGTTCTCCAGGCTGCCTGGACCCCTGGCTGAGACCCCCCGTAGGGAGAAACCTGTACAGAAGGGACTGCGTGCAGGTCAGGGCTCAGCCCCATGGCGAACTGGGGTCTAGGACACCGGTGGTCGCTGGGCACGAGGATTCCTGGGGAGGGGCACCCTCAAGCAGGCGCTCACGTCGTGGACTCGGTGTGGTCCACCGTGCACATCAGCTCGGTCCAGGAGCTCACACTGCCTGGGCCCACCCCGCCCCGCCTCAGGATCCCCACAGCTGTTGCCCGAGCCCAGGGCCCGCGGGAGTCCCGTCCAGCAAGGCCGAGGTCCCCACCGTGCGTCCCGACAAGGCCCCAGCGGGTCTCTCTGCAACACTCCGGGGCCAGGGTCTGCAGGGAAAAGGCCAGGCCGTCAAGCGTGGGCTGGTGGGTGGCCTGGGGCTCTCTGGGGGCCCTGCACCCCGCGCCTGCGGGCACGGCCCGGCCAGGGCTCGTGTGGCCTCCAGCCCGCACTGCCCGCGCTCCAGTGGAGCCCGGGAATCAGGAGGGCGTGGGGCTCGGGAGGAGGAGCCACTGGGGCTGTGGACGCGGTCGGCGGGGACAGAGGACGTGCGCCCTGCATCTCCCCTAGATGGCGGCCACAGACGTGTGACTCTGGATGTGATGTGCAACCTTAGAAGGTAACAGGTGGTGACCCTCCGACATGTGGCTCAGGGACATTGACATGTGGATACAATGGACCTTCGGACGTGGAGACCCGGGACGTGAGGTGGGCTGCAGGGCTCTGAGAAAGCACATGGACAGGGTGACACGGAGCTATGACATGCAGCTCGGACAGATGGCATCAGACAGCTAATACGGGACGCGAGGGGAGACGTGCGGCTCTGAGTGAGGACGCTTTGAGGGCCCACTCCACGGCCTGTCCAGCCCCAGGCGGGAAGGCACCGGGGGAGGCGAGCCCGGGGTGACGGGGAGGGGCCGTGGCTGGGACAGCAGGTCCTAGGGCTGCGCTCCAAAAGGGGGCCTGGTCAGGCCGGTGGCCAGTTCGGGTGTTGGAAAGCCCTGGCGCCTTGCGCCCAAGGAGAGAGGGTGGCGGAGTGGGGGTCACCGGCCGGGCAGGTGCCGCAGGCGGGGGAAGAGGGGAGAGGGTAAAACCACCTGGCCGGTGATGTCACGTGAGCACAGGCCAGGGACACCAAGAGGCATCAGGACGTGGATGGCTTGAGAACGAAGAGACACGGGAGAGAAGCAAACGGAGGTGCCAGACATCCGCAGTTTGGTCCTGGACCAGAGGACAAGGAAGGAGGATCGAGATACGTGGTCAAGGGGGAATGTCCGGAATGGAGGGGAGGGCGAGTCCCGGCCTGCAGTGGCACCCACACCTATCAGCCCAGGGCGTGCCCTCCCGTCGTCGTACGAGGCTTCGCAGAGAAACACTGCCCCAGGTTTCAGGGACAGTGACAACAACCAACCAAGTGATTTTTAGGGCAATGTGCAGAATTGTTCAGACTTTCTCAAGCAAAGCGAAGCCTTTCAGTCGCAGCCATTGTGCCTGGAAGTGAGCGAAAGGGGGGGGGGGCGCAGAATGAGTTCAGAGGACGGCAGAGCTGTTGTGATCAAGTTGCAATGAGAGATTGAGATTTAGACGGTAGGTGCACTGGGAGCGATTCTGGAGGTGGTGCTGCAGTCCAGGCAGCAGGTGGCAGTGACGGGAATGGGGTAGCAAGGGAGACCGGGAGAAATGGATGCTGGAAGCATCTGGAAGTGCGTGTTTTGGGAGTAGATTGAGCAGGATTGGGTGGGATGTGGGGGGGGCAGCAGGGAGAGCAAGGTAGGAGAAAGCCTGGGACTGAGCAGAATTCTGAATTCAAGCAACTTGGGGGTGGCGGCGTTTTGCTGAGCTGCAGGCTGGAAGAGGACCTGTGTGGAGGCTAGAGTTCGGTGTTGGCCGTGTTAGGTTCGGGATGTCAGGAGCGATACTAAAATACTTAATAGGCGATATTTTCATGGGAACCTGCTAATAAGGGGCACTTTGCAATCGGGACAGGTGTGATTCAGTGTGGAGTTTCCTCCTGGAAATCGTGGTGTGACATTGAGGAGGCCCTGTGTCGCCAGGAAACTCTGGACTGAGGTTAGGACTGAAACCAAACAAGTGCAGGGGCCACTGGGATATGGGTGATGTTCACTGCCTGAAACCGGGTATTTCCAGGTGTGTGGAAAGGAAAGTCAAGAGATTAGGACCGAGTTCTTGGAGCACGTTGACACTGAGAAATCAACAAAGGATTAGGAGCGAGTGAAGACTGAGCCTGAGGGGTAGGTAGAGCATGGGTGGTGAGTTAGCGGGCAAGCCAGGTGACAGACATGTTCAGGAGACTGGCCAGCTGAGTGGGACTCTATTAAATGCAGTAGGCTGGCGACTAGGAAACCGTTGGTTTGGTAACATAGGTGTCCCTGGTGGCCTTGACAAGAGCGGTTTCAGCAGTGGCATGGGGATTAGGCACTTGGCCGGAGAGGGAGGTGAGGATACAGAGACAGTCACCATCGACAGCTTTCCGGGAAGCCGTGGGAAGTAGGGTGGGAGCTGGAGAGAGAGGAGACATCCAGGAGAGTGTTAGCATTTTTAAGATGGCGGGTAAGGAGGTGTGTTCGTCCACTTGTAGGACAGATCCAGAAGAGAGGGAGAAGCTGACACCAGTGCAGTGGAGGGGAGGGTTACCAGAGGAGGGTTTGGGAGGAGCAGGACATGTGAGGCCCCACGTAAGAGTGAGGGTATGGGTGCTGCGAGCGGAAGCACACAGCAAACATTGCAGGGAGAGCAGGTGGAGGGCATGAGTGCACAGGTGGGTAAATTGGAGCTCGGTGGAGGGGAGAAGCTGCGGACAAACTGTTTCCTCCATGAAATATGAGGCCAGGTAATCGGCTGAGAATGGAAAGAGAAGGTGAGCTTGAGGACAGAAGGCAAAGTGAAAGCATGATTTTTGAGGATGGAAATGCACTTTGCCAGAGCAGTGCAGTGGCGCAATTTGAGACCCAAAGACTTGATTTTACGATGAGACCAGTGAGCACAGAGCGCGCTTCTCCTGCAGCCACGCTTGGCTCTGGGGCAGGTGCACGTTCAGTGGGGCGTTGGTTTAAATCAAGTTCTGTTTTGCCTGGTGACAGCGTGGAGGCGGGCGGCGGGGGGGTGCAGGGGAGCTGATGCTGTTGGATGAGCGCTGGATCCAAGGTGACTGGGCAGTGCGGGCACAGGGGAATGTGGACAGTGAGAACACGGTGGCCCTGATGTTCTCATGAGGACCACGTGGCCGGAGACTCTGGACTGAGGGCACTGCATCACGTGGAGTGAAGGGTCCCAAGTGGAGTAGTGGCCAACAAGACGCCGGAGGGGGAGAGATTATTCAGGATGGCAAGATCGTAGGAGGTGGGGTGAGGGTGAAGGTCATCGGGGGGGCTAATGTCAAGGAGTGAAGGCCAGCAAATGTCAAGGACTGTCCACTTTTCACTTGGGGAAGAAGGATGGGCGGTGACTGCAGGCCGGGGGGCTGCTGAGCTGTGTCGTGATCCGGTGCTGGTTGTCTAGGTGTGTTCACTTCATGACCATTCACCAGGCGGTTAACTTAGGACTCGGGCACTTTGCTCTCCGTTATAATTCAGTACATAATTAAAACCGTAAACAAGAAAAAGTGAAGGAATACCAAGACAAGTGATATAAATTATGGTGCACATTATTATAGTTGTTCCGCTTCATCTCTGCACTTAATTTCTTCCTGCACACACTGACACAGATACCTAACTGTGGGCCTCCTGAATTTTTTCTAAATATTTGTTGTTTCATTTCTTATAATTAAGTCTTTAATCAGTTTTTCATTAGTAGCATCAACAGGGGATTACATTTAAAATGGAATAATTTTAACCTCCAAATACACACTGGTCTCTAGTAGTTCTATTTGCAGGGTGACTTGAGAATTTATTTCACAAGTCAACTTCTAGCCCAGCCAGGTGGCGCATTCAGTCCAGGGAGACAGGTGTAAGGTTGTTTTCTTCCAGGCCTCTCTGAGACATGTCCCCGGAGATCCTGTGAGTGATGTGAAGTCTAGGCCCTTTGTGAAGGGAAGGTGGGCCCGCACTGGTCAGGCAAGTGTTCCCCCTTTGTCCTTGTCCAGATGGCCCCAGCATGGGGCTCCCGCGCTCTCCCGCTGAGCCTGGGCTCAGGGAAGACAAAGGCCCCTTTGTTCCTCCTGGGGGCCCCAGAGGTTGGGTGGGAGTGGCTGCCACCGGGCGAGCTCCATGCCCAGCCCCAGTGCAGGCTGCTGGCTGATTTACATGCAACGTCACCCCTCTGGCTTCCTCAGTGGCGGAGATAGCCTGGCCTGCGGCCGTGACAGCGTTCAGAGGGGCAGCTGAGCTCCCTTTTCTGGAATCCAGAGTCTCCCAAAGCTGGGTGGCCCCCGCTTTCCCTGAGAGCTGGAGGCAGTCGTGCTCCACAACAAACGTGTTTGAGATGCACGGCCCCCCTCACACGTGCAGAAGACAGTTACTCTCCTCCCTCTGTAATCGATTGCGTGGTCTCTAAAAGTCCCATTTTCCCCCTTAATTTGGTCATCATGATTTTTACCTTTATTGATTTTCTTCAAGGGAACCCAATCACTTGGGTTTAAAACAGTCCTTTTGAGAGAATTTCCAATCAGGATTAAGGTTTAGATTCAAGTTCCAACTCCAGAGCAGGCTGCTCTGTCTCCCGGCTGTCATCTCCTCTGCTGCTCTTGGGAATAAAAGTGAACAGCGAACGGGGGTGCAGGGATGGGGAACTTTTTGGGGCTGCCAGATGGAGCACATGACTTCCATTTACATTCGAATTCCCGGAAGCTTATTTTTATTATAAATATGTTCTAAAAATGTCACAGAACATTTGTGTACTAACAAATGCGTTATTAGCTTACAGTGCAAATTTAATTGCACATCCTTGATTTGCTTCAATCAGGCAACCATACCTCACCCTCACCTCTGCTGACATTGCTCCCAAACCTCCTGGCTGCACGGGGTCATCTCTGGCCCCCTGGAGCTTGGACATCAAGGCCAGGAGGGTCCGAGTCACCACCCTCCCCTAACACGGAGCCTGCACTGCTGACCTGCTGGGGTGGAAGAACATTCTGGGGGAGGCAGCAGGCAGCTGAGATGGGTTGATGTGGCACACGAGTGTCTCCCTTGCTTGAGATTCTGGTGAAGCCTCTTTGATGGGCACCCCTCTGATTGGGCCCCCTCCGGGGGGTGGGCATGTCCGTCTTGAGCTCAGTATCTGGCGGTCTCTGCCTCTCTGGGCGGTGGGTGTGGGGCTGGAGCGCCTCTCCCAGGAGCTGTGGGGCAGACTGACCTGGGGTGATCAGGCCACTTGGAGAGAAGAGGTGGGTCATGGATGTCACAGTGAGTGGCACACCCTCGTGTTGACCTCCCCTTCAAGACGCCATAGCTCTTCAGGAAGCCTGCACAGCCACTGCCCTTGGGTTTCTCAGGAATGCGGCTGGGACGGGGTCAGAGCCCGGGAGGCGTGTGGGGCTCAGGGAGCAAGGTGCAGAACGGGGTCATCCACGGAGAGCTGAGTCAGGGCAAGACGGGGACAGGGGGTGGAGAAATGTCATGGCTGGGGCCGTGTTTGGCCAGAGGTCAAACCTGGCTGATTTCTCATGGCCATCGTCAAAGCCTTGCCCTGGATGCCTCTTGATCCCCCTTCCGATGTGGGTTTCAGTGGTCGACTTTGAAACCCCAAAGCTGGGGATGTTCCCTGGGGACGCTGCTGAGTGGGGATGCGTGCGGGCTGAAGGAGGCCAACAGGCCACACAGCTGCCTCTCGTTCTCCACTCTGGCCGAGCGTCTGGTGTGGGCTCACCCAGCGTGAGGGACTCCGGCAGACGTTTGCACAGCCATGCTCAGAACAACACTGTTCCCAGCAGTTAAGAGTGAAAGCAACCCCAGTGTGCACTGATAGGCGAACAGATGAGCGAAACCGGTCTGTTCATGCAGTGAGACATTATTCCACCTTAAAAAGGAGGGAGAATCTAACACCTGCTACAGCATGGACGAGGGATGGGGACGCGATGCTGAGTGAAATAAACCAGTCACGGAAATGGAAGGACTGTGTGATTCCACTTCTGCAAAGCACTCTAGCTGTCAGACTCACGGAGACAGAGCATAGGTGGTGGGCGCCGGGTTGGGGCGTCCGTGTTTAAAGGGGACAGAGTTCCAGAGTTCTTGCAAGATGACAAGAGTTCTGGTGGTGACGGTCCCCAACATGTGAATTCATGTAATACTGCTAGACCGCATGCTTGAAAACAGTGAAGATGGTACATTTATATTACATGTATTTTGCCCCAATTAAAAATAATTTTAAGGGACGCCTGGGTGGCTCAGTCGGTTAAGCATCTGACTCTTGGTCTCAGCTCAGCTCATGACCTCAGAGTTGTGAGTTCAAGCCCCATGTTAGGTGTGGAGCCTACTTAAAAAAAATAATTTTTTAATGTTTGTTTATTTTTGAGAGAGAGAGAGAGAGAGAAAGGGAGGCAGAGAGGGAGACACAGAATCTGAAGCAGCTCCAGGCTCCGAGCTGTGAACACAGATATGTGTACAAGGCTTTTACGCAAGATCTTTTGACACAAGATATGTCGGTACATTTGTGTGTACGAGGCTTTTAATTTTATTTCCTCCCTACTTTTATCCATTTTCAAACATCTCACAACGAATCGCTGTAATAGGGAACTAAAATGTTGGCAACGTTGCGTGAGGTCACGTGGGAACGTCCTCTGTGTCGAGAGTGTGTGAGGCTGTGCTAGCAGGGGGACCACAGCCGGAGTCCCTTCCTGACAGAGCAGCAGAGTGTGGAGATCCCACAGTTGCCACAGCTCAGGCGTCCCTGAAGACTGGTGCTGGCGGCCAGCAGAGACGGAGGGAGACAGCAGACAGGCGGCCTGGGGGCCCCGGACCCCAGCTCTCCCCTGGGCCAGCCCCTGGGTTCCGGAAAATGCTGCAAGTCCGTCCTCCCTCGTTCTCGGAAGCAGCGTCAAGCTGTGCTGTCACTTCTGTCCCCGCCCTGAGACCCTGAAGGGGGAGAGCGGGCCCCAGCACAGGGTCCCAGGGAAGGGTCCCGGCTCCACCCTCCTGACCAGCGTGGCGCTGCCGGGGAGGGTGGGGTTGCCCAGCTGGCGCCGTCCTCGCCACCCAGGACCTCACGTTGTCCAGGCCTGGGCGGCCGCGTTCCACCCACCGACCAGACCCCGGAATGTCCCGCTGCCTCAGGCTGCCCCAGACACAGAGACAGCAACCCTTCGTTACGGGGCACGGGGGTCACCGTGGCGCTTGTGGGAGCAGGCAGACCCACTGTGCCTCTCTCAAAACATAGTTCTCAAAGCTAAGCCTGTGGTTCGATCTCGCCTGATTTTTTTTTTAAGTTTTATTTTATTGTTTATTTTGAGAGAGAGAGAGAGAGAGAGAGAGAGAGAGAATCCCAAGCCAGCTCCTCATTCAGTGCAGAGCCTGACTCGGGCTTCGAACCCACAGAACTGTGAGATCATGACCTGAGCCGAAATCGAATCAGATGCTTAACTGACAGCCCCCCCCCGGGCACCCCAGCCTCGCCTGATTTAAGTGAATCGTCAAAAACCTTAGTGTTTGAGCTTCTCTCCAGCAGCTAACTGAGGGGAGGGCAGTGACTGGGGTCTTCCTGAGGGACCCTTCCCAGTCCACAACCCACACACCCTTCTGCTTGGCTATTTTGAAAATGGCCACCCGTCACACGCCCTGCACACACATGTGCACACACACTCAATTCTCGGCCAAATAATTTAGTATCCAAGCTGTGACGATTTAGGGACTGAAAGGGGCCACTCTGGCCATTCATGCCATGTCCACAGGTGCCCACAGGACTGTCCCGGGAGTGCGTCATCCAAGAGGGTCCTTCATGCTCGGGTTCCTGCTTTTGTCTCAAGACATGTTTTCACCCCTCCCTCTCTCGTTCCAGCCACACCAACCTTTGCCTGCTGCCTCAGAGCCTTTGCGGGTGCTCTTCCTGTGACCCGAGCCACCCTCTCCTCCCCAGGCTCATTTGTACTCGCGCTTTAGGCCTCCACTGAAACGTCGCTGCCTGGGAAGCGTGTTCACAGCCTCTCCGTGTCCACCCTTCCTTTTACGCTTCCTTGAGGGGCTCGCCTGATTCCCGCTCTAGCACGCGTCGCAATTCGTAATGACGTATTTGTTTACTGGGATGATTTGTTCAGTGTGGAACTCCTGTGTGTGGACCATGAGCTCTGTGCAGGCAGGGACACTGGCGTCCAGCACAGCATGACCACTGGACGTTCAGTATTTGAATGACTTCGTTACGACACCTTTACTTAATGGGGGGAGAAACCGAGGCCAGAGAGAAGGAGATCAAGCCCCTGCAGTCTGATCAGGTCACATCCTAAGGATCGACAAGACTCTCTCCTTTGACACAAAGATCCCTGTGGATCTTCCTGCCTATGCTTGGACCCCTCACGGACTGTGCAAGAGTCCGGGCTCCTTCCCTGGAGAGCAGTAAATCCGCCCTGACTTGGGCAGAGCAGCCCCACGCATCGCCCTCTGCCCTCTACTGGGCGTGTGTGCAGGGGGTAGGAAACGCGGTCTCTACCTCCACAGGACAGCTGGGAGACAGCAGACTCTCACCGAGGCCTGGTTCTGGTGATGAGATTTGGGGCTCAGTCCCAGCCCGCGTGCTGGGTGGGAGGCATGTTCTAGTCCCTGGAGGACTGGCATTAATGCCAGCACCGAGCTCCGATTCAGTGCCCTCAATCCCCCAGGGCTCCTAAACTGCAGGACATCCCATCCAATAAGCCCAGAATAGCAGGGGGGTTAATGAGCCTGCGAATGAGTTTATCTTGGCAGAAAACACAAGTGCAGAATAATGGCAGTGCTGAAAAGACCATTAGTGGGAACACGGAGAGAAGAAACTAAAATCAACACAGACTCCCCTGCGAAATCCCCCGGGACCCGCCTGACCGCTGGTCCCGCAGGAGGCACGCAGGTGGCCCAGAGGGCACCGGGCCAGATTGTCAGCTGGCAACAGCAGCAGTGACCCACTTTGGGCAAGAAGCGATTTCTCTTTCCATCAACCACATCGAATCTGTCAGTTTGAAACAGTGAACGTTTTTTCCTTCCATTTGCTGTGTTTTTGCTAATTCTTTCCTTTTTCTGGCAAGTGTACTAGCTCAGGCCTAGTTCAGAAGCAGTGACAGAATTCTCACTCACACTGGGTTAAGTGAGAGATAAAGCCTGCAGACAAAGGGCTTACTGTAGACCACAGCAGTGTCTGGGTGTCCTGTTTTCTCTCTCGTCTCTGCTTGTCTCCTCTGAGCCGGGATTTCCTTGCAGGGCCGGGAGCCAGGGAGGGAGATGTTTAGTTGAGGCCTTGCCTGTGACGACAAAGCCTGCCAGCCTCTCCTGCCGGCCCTGCCCGCAGAGGTGTTGGCGGCCTCCGGCCCCAAGGAGCCCCACACTATTTCATGTGGGAAAAACTGCCTCTTGATAAATTCTGCACAAAGTGTCCTGCTGGCCTGGGAGGGGAACATGGCTTTCGTGGTGCCGATGAGTCCTGTGTGGAGAGAAGTCTGTAGAAGCATGAACTCGGATCTAATTTCCCAACCGTGCGCCCTGACCTGGGCTTTCGGTAACCTGCTAAAATGAACGCATTTTCCTTGATTTGCAAATTAGTGTGCTAGGATGAGTCAGGGAAGCAGCTGTTGGGAACGGTTGTTAGAAGTGGTTTTTCAAAACATGGTGACATCACACAAGGCTCCGCTCACTGCACAGTTTGTTTATAAATGCTGGAGAGCGGCGCCCCCCCCCCCAGGATGCCTCAGAGACCCCCTACTTCCCTCCACGGACCAGACTTGGCACCCCAGATTTTGTGATCATGGAACGCCTCAAGTCGTTCCCTCTGGGGGCTCCAGCAATTTCTCATCCACATATGGAAACACCCAGATGGTGCCCCATGGCCTGCGGGGCCCTACGTGGCATAGCCCCTGCCTCTGCCGTCGGTGCCCGTCACCCCCTTGCTAATTCTGCCTCAGCCCTTCTGACCCTCCTGCTGTTCCTTGAGCATGCCAAGCTCGCTTCTGCCTCAGGGCCTTTGCTTTTGCTATTTCACTTGCCTAAACACTGTTCCCACAAACCCCACCCTTCCAGTTTCAACTCAGGTGTCACCTCCTCAGAGAGGCCTTCCCTGACCACCTGTCTGATGCATCCTCCTCCACTAAGTCACACTCACATCGCCCTTTTATCGTTTTCTTCAGCATACCTGACACTCTCGGAAATTATGCACCTGTTTGTTTAGAGTATAGTTTCTGAGTCCACTGATTCTGGGACTGTTTGCCTTCTCTGAACGTCAGTAGCACCACTTCCTATGTGGCCTTGGAAAAACAGCTTGGTTTCGCGGTGGCTTCCTCAGTTTTTCATTCATCATTTGGGGATAATGAGAACATCTGCCTCGGGTGTTGATGGCACCAGTTGAGTGATTTAACCCAAGCGAGGGGTTTAGAACTGTGGGTGGTGCATATAAATGCTACATAAGTGTTTACTGTGCGATTACTTCATCTGTGGCTTCCCCTGCCGCTGTTCCCGCTACCACCGCCGCCACCGTCCCCACCACCATCACCGTCACCACCGTCCCCACCACCATTATCGGCATCACCGTCACCACCGCCGCCACCACCACCACCACCACCACCACCACCATCGTCACCACCATCATCACTGTTTCCTCCCGAGAACGTAAACCCGGGGACAGCACACTGCCAGGGTCTCGGACGGCGGCTGGCGCATGGCAGGCAGGGAGGTATTTATGGACTGGACATGCAGTTACTGAATGTACACTTGCAAGTAGCCCGTTGCAGTGGGGCTCCGCCGCAGCGCCAGCTTTGCACGGAGCGCGCTGCCGACTGCCGGAGCCTGGATGTTACGGGGTCAAGAATACAAACCAGCCTTCTGCCCACGCTGGATGCGTCTCCAGCTTTGCCTGTGCTCCTGGCTCCTCTGAGTCATACGGGCTCCGTGTTGCCTCATTGACTAAGTGTCCGGGCAGATTAAACGATGGCTTACGCATCAATACCGTCGTGCCCTGGGAGAGGCCTGGGCAGGAGAACTCTCTAAATAAAGACCTCTAATGATGAGTGTGTGACCCTGCGCAAAGGGAGGTGGGGGAGAGAGCTTCCTTTTCGTTAGCTGAGGCCAGGAGACGCCAGGCAGGAGGTGTGGGGCCGGAGCCTGCGCTGTGCTGTGAGTCACAGAAGCCTGGCTCGCCACGCTGCCCGCGGGCTCTGCTGGGAAGAGGCTTTTTGAGTGGATTTGGGAGAGTAGTCCTAAGGCCACTCAGAGCTGAAAAGGAGGCTGAGAGGCTCAGCCCCTGACTTTGAGCGCCTGCCCAGAGGCTGCGAGGGAGAAGGCGCTTGGGAGGGGCTCCGGGGGCCCCCCCCTGCCGTGCCTGCAAAGGGAGGAGATCCGATGCTCTGCTCGTGACGCGCAGCACGCTGGGTCGCAGTGGGAATTCGGGTTCTGTAACGGGAATCAGAGTCTACTAATCCAGAAAAAAGAAAAGAAGAGAAACAGCTCTCTTTCCTGTTGCCATCAAAATCCATCATTTATGAAATGGTCGTTTTTGTCCGGATACTTAGCTTGTTAAGTTGCTGATGCTCATGCACCTCTTACGTACCAAAAACCGAGGTGGCTCTTTCCTCGGACAGATCTTCCGTGAATTGGAAATCACATGTGCTCTCCAGGATGTCATGCGTCCTCAGGGAGACGGTCTCCTCGGGTGCAAAGTTCTCTTCGGCACACACAGATCTCCCAGCCACTCTCTCTGTTTCGGTTTGCCCAGGAAGGTCCAGAGTTGGGGCTCAGTCTTAGCCCCATTTTCCATGAAAGAAAGGGAGGGAGGGAGGGAGGGAGGGAGGGAGGGAGAGGCTCGCCCAAGATCCCCCAGCATGTTCCTGCCTGGTTGATCCTGCTAATCATCAGAAATGCCCCCGTTCACCCTCTGATGAATTAACCCACATGGCCTTTCTTCCTTCACCCCACCAGCACCGACTTTGCAACTTTTCAGGGAAGAGTTGGTTCTGGGGAATAATTGAGTCCCACATTTTGCGTTTGACTTTGAGAGACTCACAGTTCAGATTTGGAGGACTATTTGATTAGTCTCACGCAGTTTTTGCCACCTCTGAATTCGCTAAAATCGGCCAGTCTGGATGGTGGCAAGACCAGGTTTGGGCAGCACGGCAACCCTGGTAAACAAGGTGGGAGGGTCCGGGAGTGCAGGGGCCTTGGGACATGGGAGGTGGGAGGTCTCCCTGTGTCCCCGACGCGTGCAGAGTGGGGCTGTGCCATGAAGAAGCTGCACGGAGCCCTCCACCCGCGCTCCCTGAGGGCTGGCGACCCTCAGGGGTCCGAGGCTGGAGGAGGCAGGGGAATGCCTGTGTGGGCATCGTACGCAAGGTGGTGAGTCTGCAGCGTTACGTGTATGGCCCGGTGGCCAAGGCGATCACAGAGCAGTGGGACCTTGATGTTCATGAACACGTGGACGCAGCATCAGGCTCCACCCCACCCACCCTCACGCGTTTGCTCTGCACAGACCCCCGGCTTGAGGACGACGCTTCAGAGGGAGACCACGTGACCAGGTGGACTGGCCACACAGCCTCACTGCCCTCCCACCTGGTGGCCCAACCCGGGACTCTATCCGCAATGACCCCTGACAGTCCACTGCCTGCCCTGGGCTCCCCACCTCCTCCCTGGCCCCTGGGTCTGCGGGCGGGGACGGCTTTCTGCCGTTGGCAAGTCCCTGGTGTGTCAGTGCCCCTGGCACTGTGCCAGTCCCTGTGCCCTGTCCACAGCCCCGAGGACAGCCTCTCTCTTAAACGGTGCCCGCGAACTGCCTGTGCCGATTCTCTGCCCTCAGGACCCCGACTGGAGCCCCAGAGAAAGTCCGAACCATTGGAGATGAGGCTTCTCGCCCTGGAGGAGCCGGGGCTCACGGCAGGGCTCACGGCGGACAGAGTTCCTCTGTGCACCTGACAGGTGGCCTGGGCTCACACCCGGCCAGCTCCCCTCCCCTCCTCCCCTAGAAGGGGGCTCGCAGTCACCTGAGAGGTAAGGCTGTAGCTGCCAGATGCTCGCAGTGTGAGAGGACGCACTTGGGGTGAGCCGACACGAAGAAGCATCTACAGGGACGGCGGGGACTCGAGTCTCCCCAGTGCCGAAGCTTGGAGGACGTCAGCTCCCAGTGACACTGTGGAAAGTATTAAACATGGAGCAGAGATTTAGGGGACAAAAGTCTGCATTGACCCCCGCCAAGCTGTGTCTGCAGGCCACGCCAGGAGACACGGGTCCCTGGCTTAAGTGGGGACGCAGCCTGTGACCGAGCGGGGAGGTCGTCAGGGTGGTCAGGGCAGAGCCCTCACCAGTGGCCGGTCATCAGCCGGGTTGGTAGGAGATGCGTGTCCTTGGGGGATGTGCGTGTCTGTTGGTAAACATCCTGCGAATTTACAAGTGGGGGGACGGTCAGCATCACAGCAATTTTCCTCACCCCCTCCTGTTAGCTCGGAGCGTTAAATAGCCTTGTAAAGTCATAGCTATTTTTAGGAAGGACAGTGTCCTTGCACAAACACAAGGATGCTTAAGAGTCAGAGCAAAACATGATCTACAGGGGACGGCGGCCTGTGCTTCCTCTCTGCCATTAAATTACTTGGCCTGACAGCACGTCCAAATATTGAATACAGAGGCGTTGGCACCGTGTGAGTGCAGTTCCTGTAAGCCCAGCGTTGGGAAGAAAGGTCACAGAGGAAACTCTCCGTAGAAAGATGAAAGGAAACCCGGAAAGAGACCCGAATGTCCTGGCACAGCGGTGGGGGGGTGGGGGGGCGGGGGGGGGGCCGGGTGGAGAAGGCGGAGGAGGGAGAACATCCCCAGAGATGGTGAAAGACGTGGCAGGGCAGAGAAGGCCAGTCCCCAGGACTCGGTGGGGCTTTTGCCAGGTTGGACTTGGGTTCTCACCAGGAGGTTTGCGGACGAGGGGCCACTGCTCATGGCAGGAAGTGCACACACACCTGCCCCAGAGAGCGAGTTCTGATTGTCGCGGCCACACGACCCCAGGGAGAGGCGTCATATTCAAACATCACTGCGTCCACACTGACCGGGACGTCTCCCTAGCCTGCGGCCCTGTCTACGCTGATTGGGGATGTTCTCATTCCCCAGGTGTGTCTACAGTTGCCTGGGATTATTTCCTCATCACCCCCTGTGTTTTACACTGATCTGGGATGTTTCCATGGTCCTGCTGGTGTGTCCACACGGGCCTGGATTATCTCCTGACTCCCCCATTCTGTCCTCACTGGCCTGGGATGTCTCCCTAATTCTACGGATGTATCTACACTGAACAGGGATGTTTCCTTACTCTCCCAGTGTGTGTACATTGACAAGGTTCTCGACTCTAGTTACCTTGGTGGGACTACACTGACCTGGTCTCCGCACCTCTCCTGCGGAGCCTACGCTGAGCCTGCGGTGGCTCCCCAGCCCCCCGGGCCTGCACAGGCCACA
>NW_024412654.1:1272549-1300716 GCF_014898765.1 Herpailurus yagouaroundi | reverse complement strand
CTTAGAGTTTACTAAACATTCAGCAGAATGTTAAATTCTTGTATTTTAAGTTTATTTATTTTTGAGAGAGTGCAAGTGTGGGAAGGGGCAGAGAGAGAGGGAGAGAGAGAGAATCTGAAGCTGGCTCCAGGCTCCGAAATGTCCGTGCAGAGCCCGACTCTGAGCTCGAACTCACAAACCATGAAATCATGACATGAGCCGAAGTCGGATGCTTAACCGAGTCACCCAGGTGCCCCCAGAACATGAAAATCTTATATTTTGCGTGAAAATTTAATGTTAATAAAAAAAAGTTTGCTAGAGGGCCGCCTGGGTGGCTCAGTTGGTAAAGCATCCGACTTCGGCTCAGGTCATGATCTCACGGTTCTTGAGTCTGAGTCCCGCGTTGGGCTCTATGCTGAGCTGACAGAGTGGGGCCTCCTTGAGATCCTCTGTCTCCCTCTCTCGCTGTTCCTTCCTGTTCGCTCGCTCTCTCGCGCTCTCTCAAAAATAAGCAAACATGTAAAAAAAAAAAAAGTTGCTAGGATTGTTAAAACTAAGAATATTTCCTAACAACCCAGTGAAATTAATTCAGGTAATTCAGTAGGAATCATGGAAATCAAACCAGACCTATTTCTGCTTAAGGACAACCCACTTAAAGACTTTGGATTTTTATTCCCTTAATTTCTCCTTGAGTGCAACCATAAATCCATTTTATTCCATTTTTAATGCATATTAATTTCTTAAAGGAAATACACAGATGTTCTGATTTTTCCCCCAGGTTTGCCATATAATTGTCAGAACGTCATGTGAGTTCAAGGTGTACAAGGTGATTATTTGGAGCAAGCATACACTGCAGAACGATGACACTTGGGCTAGTCAGTGAACACCGTCATCACGTCCCATGATCACTGGCGGCTTTTCGTACCACTCGGGGTTTCCCCTCTGCAGCCTTCAAGCAGGCAGCGCAGTACCGTTCCCTGTGCCAACTGTGCCATATGGTAGATCCCCGGGACTTCTTCACCTCAGAACTGGAAGTTCGTGCCCTTGGACCAATGTCTCTTGTTCTCTCAGGCTCCCAGCCACCGCCATTCTACCCTCTGTTTCTGGGTTTGGCTTTTTCAGATTCCACATAAGAGAGATCGTGCAGTGTTTGTTTTTCTGTGTGTGATTTATTTCACTGAGCATATGTTTCTCAAATGGCAGGATTTCCTCCTCTCTCGTGGCTGAATAACATTTGTATGTGTGTGCGCACATGCGCATGTGTATCACGACTTCCTTGTCCCTTCTGTGGATGGACGTTTGTGTCGTTCCCGTGTCCTACCTAGTGTGAGTAATGATGAATTGAACATGGAGATCCTAATTTCATTTCCATTAACTATATACCCAGAGGACTGCTGGATCGTATGCTATTTCCATTTTTAACTTTTTGGGGAACCTCCATACTGTTTTCCACAGTGGCCACACCAGTTTGCATTCCCACTGACAGTGCACGAGGGTTCCTCCTCCTCCACATCCTCGCCAACACTTCTTTCCTGTCTTTTGGCCGACAGCCATTCTAACAGGTGTGAGGCGGTATCTCATTGTGGTTTCGGTGTGCATTTTCTTAATTAGCAAAGTGAAGCCTCTTTTCACCTGTGTACAAGTTGGCCGTTTGTATGTCTTCTTTGGAAAAACATCTATTCAGGTCCTCTGACCATTATTGAAAAAGCGAATTATTTGGTTTTGGGGGATTTTTTTTTTTTTTTTTTTTTTTTTTTTTTGCTAGGGAGTTGCATGAGTTAACAAGATAGATGGTTTGCATATGTTCTCCTATTTTGTAGTTGCCTTTTCATTTCGTGGTGTTTTCTTACTGTGCAGAAGTTTTTAGTTTGGTGTAGTCCTTTATGCATGGGTTAATTTCTGGGCTTTCGATTCTCTTCTACTGGTATCTGTTTTAAGGCTAGTATAGTACCATTTTGGTTACTACTATTTTAATATAGCTTCAGATCAGGAAGTATGCCTCCGGCTTTCTTCTTTTTCATTATTGCTTTAGCTATCCAGGGTCTTTTGTGGTTCCATACAAATTTTAGGATTGTTTTTTCCTGTTTCTGTGAACAACGCCATTGGAGTTCTGATAGGAACCGCACTGAATCTGTAGATGGCTTTGGGTAGTATGGAGATTTTAAACATTAATTCTTATCCATGAGCATGGGATGTCTTTCCACTTGTGTCTTCAGTTTCTTTCATCAAGATCTTATACTTTTTAGTATACAGACTTTTCACTTGTTTGGTTAGATTTATTCCCAAATATTTTATTGGTTTTGGTGCTATTGTGAGTGGATTCCCCTTCCACCCCCGCCCCCCGCCAAAGTTTCCTTTTTTTGCATATAGAAAAAGCAACTGATTCTTGTGTGTTGATTTTGTATCCTGCAATGTAACAGAATTACTGCTTAGTTGTGACAGTTTTTTCAGTGAAGTCTTTAGGATTTTTTCTATGGAAGATCATATCATCTGCAAATAAAAATAATTCAGTGCTTCCTTTCTGATTTGGAGGTCTTTTGTGTCTTTGTTTTGTCTGATTGCTCTGGCTGGGACTTCCAGTGCTGTGTTGAACAGGAGTGGTGTGAGTGGACATTCTTGTCCTCCTCTGAGCATAGAGGAAAAGTCCTCAACCCTTCACAGTTAACTGTGGGCTTGTCATATATGGCCTTTATTGGGTTCATATACATTCCTTTTAGACCTAATTTGCTGAGAGTTTTTATCATAAAAGGATGTTGTGTTCTTTTCAAAACTTTTTCTGAATCTAGTGAAATGGTGTGATTGATCTGTCCTTCTATTAACATGGTGTGTCATGTTTTTGTGCGTGGGATCTTCCTTGCCTCCCATGGATAAATCCCACTTGATCATGGTGTGCCACCATTTTAATGTAATGTGGAATTCAGTTGGAGAATATTTGGTCGAGAATCTTTGCATTTATATTCATCATGGATATTGGCCAGCAGATTTCTGGTGGCATCTTAGCTGGGTCTGGGGTCAGGGGAACGTTGGCCTCATAAAAAGAACTGGAGTGTTCCCTCCTCTTCAGGTTTTTGGAAGAGTTTGAGAAGTACTGCCATTAATTCTTTTTTAAATGATTGGTAGAATTAACTAGTTGGCCATCTGGTCCTGGACTTTTATTTGTTGGGATGCTTTTGACTACTGACCGTATCTTCTCACTCATTATTGGTTTGTTCACATTTTCTGTTTCTTCTGGGTTATCCAGTTTGTTGGTTGTATAATTGTTCATATTAGCTTGTTATGATCCTTTGTATTTTTTTAAAGTTTCTTTATTTTTGAGAGAGAGAGGGAGAGGGAGAGAGAGAGAGAGAGAGGAGAGGAGCAGAGAGGGAGACAGAATCCGAAGCAGGCTCTAGGCTCTGACCTGTCAGCACAGAGCCCAACGTGGGGCTTGAACTCATGAACTGTGATATCAGGACTTCAGCCAGAGTTGGAGTTACCCAGGCGCCCCTGATCCTTTGCAGTTTTGTGCTGGGGGTTGTCATATCTCTTATTTCTGATTTTGAGTATTTTCTTCCTGAGTCTAGATCAAGTTTTGTCAACTTTATCTTGTCAAAACACAAGCTCTTAGTTTCATTGATCTTTTTTTATTTTTTCTGATACCTATTTATCTCCACTCCAGTCTTCTGCTATTTCCTCCCTTATGATAGACTTGGCCCAGCTTTTTCTTCTTTGCCTCATTCCTTCAGGTATAAAATTAGGCTAGTCATTTGACATCTATTTTTTTATGTATTTTTTAATGTTTTATTTTTGAGAGAGAGCACGACTCAGGGAGAGGCAGAGAGAGAGGGAGACGCAGAACCTGAAGCAGGCTCCAGGCTCTGCGCTCTCAGCACAGAGCCCAACACAGGGCTCAAAGATCATGACCCAAGTCCAAGTTGTATGCTTAACTGATTGAGCCACCCAGACGCCCCAAGATCTATTTTTTAAATACATGCATTTATCACTAAAACTTCCCTGCAGGACTGCTTTTGCAGCTTCCCAAAGGTTTTATTGTATTATGATCCATTTCCAGTTGTTTCAAGATTTTAAAAATTTTTTGGTTTCTTTCTTTTTTTTTTTTTTTTTTTTTTAATGTTTATTTAAGAGGGAGAAAGCATGAGCAGGGAAGGGGCAGAGAGAGAGAGGATATCCCAGTCAGGCTCCATGCTATCAGCGCAGAGCCCAAAAGCGGGGCTCAAAGTAACAAACCATGAGATCATGACCTGAGCCGAAATCAAGAGTCAGACACTTAACCAACGGAGCCACCCAGGCACCCCTTTTGTTTAGATTTCTTATTTGACCCATTGGTTGTTCGGGAATATTTTGTTTGGTCTCCACATGTTTATAAATATTCCACCTTCCCTCCTGTTACTGATTTCTAGTTTTGTAACACTGTGGTTGGAAAATAGAGTTGGTGTGATTTCAGTCTTCTTAAATTTGCTAAGACTTGTTTTGCAGCCTGTCATATGACCTGCCCTGGAGAATGTTCTGTGTGTATTTGAGAAAAATGTGCATTCTGCTGCTGTAGCTAGAATGTTCTATAAATGTCTATTAGGTCCATTTGGTCTAATGTATGGTTCAAGTCCAATGTCTCCTTGTTGATTTTCTGTCTGGATGATCTATATCCATGGCCGAAAGTGGGCTATTAGAGTCTATTACTATTGTGTTGTCTTTTTTCCCCTTTCAGATCTGTTAGCATTTGTTTAATACATGTAGGTGCTCCAGTAATAAGTGCATATATATAATTGTTACATCTTCTTAATGAGTTGATCCCCTTATCCTCATGTAATGAGTTTTGTTGTATTTTACTGTTGGGGCTTAAAGTTTATTTCATCTGACGTGAGTAGAGCTGCCCTCTCGTCTTGTGGCTTCCACTTCATGGAAGAGCCCCCTCTTTCCTTCACTTCGAGCCTCTGTGTGTCCTTAAGGCAGGAGCGAGTCTCTTGTGGGTAGCATGTAGTTGGGTCTTGTTTGTTTTTAATTCAGCCACCCTGTGCCAATTCATTGAAGAATTCAACCCATTTACATTTTGAATAACCTTTGACAGGTAAGGATTTTCCTGTGCCATCTTACTGTTTTCCGGCTGTTTGTGGTTCCATAGTTCCTTTTCTTCCTGTCTTCTTCCCCACCTTTGTGGATTGGGGATACTCCATGGTGGGGTTCCCTTGTCTTTATCTTTGTGACGCTCCACTAGGTTTTTGCTTTATGATTACACGAGGCTTACATAAAACACCTAGTAGATAAACTGGTCAACTTACACTGGTAGGGACACCTCTGCCCTTTTGCTCCCTCTTTTTATATTACTGTCGCATTTTTTTACATTAATGTCATGGTTTACCTCTTTTTGTTTTGAGAAAAAGCATGTGAGCAGGGGGAGGGAGCAGGGAGAGAGAATCCTAAGCAGGCTCGCACAGGGCTCAGTCCCACAACCCTGGCATCATGACGTGAGCCGAAACCAGGAATCGGATGCTCAACTGAGTCACCCAGATGCCCCGTTTACTTCTTTGTGTATTGTGTATTAATTAACAAATTACAGTAGGTGTAATTATTTTTGATACTTTCGTCCTTTAGCCTTTATTAACACACTATCGAATTACAGAATTAGTTTTCTTCATCCGACTGTATATTTACCATTTCCAGTGTGTTCCATATGTTTGTATGTTTTTGTGTCACTGATGAGCATCCCTTCACCTCGGCTGCAAGAATTCCTTTCAGCATTTCTCGTAAGGAGGGTCCAGTGTGATGAACTCTTCCAGCTTTTGTTTGTCTGGGAACTTTTTATTTTATTTTTTTGCCTTCATTTCCGAAGGACAGCTTCACTGGATAGTGTATTCTTGGCTGGCCTTTTTTTTCTTTCAGCACTGTGAATGTGTCATCCACCCTCTCCTGGTCGGTAAGGTTTCTGCTGAGAAATCCACAGATCTCCAGTGTGGGTTCCTTTGTAGATTACTCTTTTTTCCTCTTGTGCTTTCGGGATTCTACCTTCGATTTCTGACAGCTTCATTATAATGTGTTTTGGGAGAGATTGCTTTGCCTTGAAATAATGAGGTGATCTGTTAATTTCATGAACTTGAATGTCCAAGTCTCTTTGCAGGTCTGGGAAGTTCTCAGACATGAGATCTCCAAATAGACCTCCATCCCCCTTCTTCCTCTCTTGTCCTTCTGGAACCCCAGCGATACCGGTGGCTCTTTTGATGGTGTTCCACAGATGACATATGCGCTTAGCTTCTTTTCTTTGTTCTCTGGGCTGTTTCAAAGCTCCTGTCCTATATTCACTGATGGCTTTCTTCTTTCTGGTCTGTTCTGGTGATAATACCCTCTCTTTCACCCCCTCATTTCATTCACTGACTTCTTCAGCTCCAGAATTTGTTTAGTTCTTTCTCATGATTCTCTTTGTTAAATTTCTCTTTCTGTGTATGTGTGCTTTTCCTGATTTCATTGAATTTCTTTGTGTTTACTTGTAGCTCATTAGCTTCCTCAAAAGAGCTATGTTGAATTCTTTGTCATGTAAGTCACAGATGTCCTCCCTGTCTTTGGGATCAGTTACTGGAAGATAAATGAGGGATCTTTTGGTGATGTCATGTTTCCTTGGTTCTTTATTTTCCTTTGAGTTTTGTGTTGCTGCTTTCACATTGATGTAGCAGTCACCCCTCCGATCTTTACCAGCTGCCTTCAGTTGGGGGGCACTTTTTGATGGCCCCACTATACAGATTCTGTGGCTTTCTCCAACCTCCCATGGATACACCTGCTCCATGCTTCCTGATCCCTCTTGTGGCAGAATTCCTAAGCTTATAGGTCTTCCCCTGATCTTACAACACACCAGACCAACTGTTAGAAACCTCTCTTTTGCTTTATTGAAGGTGGTGTTACGGCTCAGGACTGCACTTTCCCCCACGCGCTGGCCTGTTTTCCGTGGGTGCTCCCCGTCTACCCGAGCTTGTCTCCTGCTGCCCTGGGAGTGCACACAGGGTGGGGTGGGCGGTGTGAGTTTTGACACTCAGGTGTTGAGGGTGCCCACAGTCCAGTGGAGGGCTCCGAAGATGAGGTTTTCCCAGGGGCTGTGACAGGCTCCGTGTTGGAGTCCAGAATGCAGTCAACAGAAACAGCATCCCTTTAAGGCTCTCTGATACTATGACCTCATCTCTGATCTCCTTCCTCCAATCACAAAGCCCCTTTAACGCCCTGGGCATTGCAAGAGAAAAATGCGTTTCTTTAGCAGCCTCCTGCATAGCGGGGGAAGCGAGGCTGTCACCACTGGCCCTTTCCCCTGCAGGAGAGATGCCGCCCGTGTCTCTGAGTTCTGCCACCTTGGGGGAGGGGTGCTGCTGTAACGTTTTCTTTCCAACAGAATGCTGGAACTTCTCTAGAAACCTGGGTTGCTACAAAGGCTATCTCGCCCATGGGTGGTCTGCCCACATCAGCATTATCCAGCCGCCCCCAGACTGCAGCTGAGAGGGACCAGAGCCGGCTCACAGGGTCCCGCCAGTGACAAAGCCTGTACCATGGTCTGCCTGCCCATTGCCGAAAGCATGGTGGTGAGACCCTCCCAGGCAACCTGCGTCAGGTGCTGGATCACATGGCTCCCACGGACGCATGTAAGTTTGGAGATGGAAGCTGAATTTTAGTTGTTGAAGGAAATACCTTTTTTTATGTGTATTTTTTAGAGACCTGGAGTGCAAGTGGGGGAGGGGCAGAGAGAGGGAGACACAGAACCCGAAGCAGGCTGCAGGCTCCGAGCCGTCAGCACAGAGCCCGACGTGGGGCTCGAGCTCACAAACCGTGAGATCATGACCTGAGTCAAAGTCGGACGCTTAACTGACCTAGCCATCTAGGCGCCCCAGTTGTTAAAGGAGCTTATTGACAGCTGTCGCGATGCTGTCGTCACTCTGATGGACGCTGATTAAGCTCGCACTAATCATTCTGCAATATATATGGGCTTCATATCGTCATCGTATGCCTTAAACTTAGATTTAATGTGTCAGTTACGCCTCAAAGTTGGAAAAAGCAATTTGAACCGGGCTCTTTAATTCCCATGTACGTATATCTGAGCCGGGAGTCTCCCTTATGCCCCAAGTGTGTCCATACTAATCTGCGGGCTCCCTCCCCAGGTGTGTCCGCCCTCGCATGGCAGGCAGCCTCCCTAACTCAGTGCCTCTTCTGGGAAGTGGACCGCTCTCCCCAGGTGTGTCTCCGACCGGGAATATTTCCCCAGCACTCGAGGTGCTCTTGCCCCGAACAGCAGTGTCTAATTCCCCAGATGTGTCTCCTTGGACACACAGAGTCTTGCTAAGTGTACAGGTAGGTCTCCGTGAACCTAGGGCATCCCCTCTGAGTCGAAGTGATTCGTTGTCCTCTGGGCGTATCTACAGCGACCTGAGGTCCACACACTGACATGGCACGTTTCCCTAATTTCCCAGGTGTGTCTCCTCTGCCCTGGATACTTCTCTCTCTGAGCTTATTTACCCCAAGGGGAAACCGCCTAGCTCCCCGGGTTTATCTAATCTGTGACCTGCTGATAATGCAGATGTGCCTATCCTTACATAAGATGTCTCCCTAATACCCCAAGTAGGTCTACACACCGTTAGGATGTCTCCTTAAATCCCAGTGTGTTTTCTCTGGCAACCCTGGATGTCTCTGTAATTGTCCAGGTGCATCTCCATTGAACTGGGATGTCTCCCTTCTAGCCAGGTGCCTGCTGTACCTGGGACACCCTAACTCCCCAGGCATGTATTGAGGGACCCGGGGGGCCGCCCTATTTCCCCAGGTGTGTGCCACAGCCTGATTCCAATTTCCCAGGTACGTGTCCCCTGACCCGGGACATCTCTTTACTTCCGTCGATCTGTCCACCCAGACGTGGGATGTGTGCCTGACTCGAGTGTGTCTGCTCTGAACTGGGATGTCTACCTACTTCCATAGTGGAGTCTGTTTTGATCTTGATGTTTCCTTAATTCTGCGTTATGTGTCTAACTTGACCTGGATGTCTCCGCAATTCCCCTTTTGTGTCTTCACCGAACTAGATTTCTAATGCCCCAGGTTTATCTACCCAGACATGAAATGCTGCTGCCGATTCCCAGGTGTTTTTCCTCTGACCTAGGATATGTTCCTTATTCTCCAGGTTGGCTTTCCCTTACCGGGATGTCTCCCTAGTCCCCACGTGTACGTGCTCACACCTGGGCTCTCTCTTACTTCCCGAGTGCACACACTGATCTGTCTGCCGAATTCCATAGGTGTTGACACTGACCTGAGACGTTTCTCTTATTCCATGGATGTGTTTTCTGTCTTGCGATTTCTTGCTAATTCCCTGATGTGTTTACCATGACTTAGGATATTTCTCTAATTACCCAGATGCTTCTACTCTGACCTGAGTGTCTCCCTAATCCCCAGATATGAATACTCTGACTTCCGATGTCTCAAAGTAACCCAGAGTTCTACCCTGACCTGGGATGTCCTGCTAGTTCCCCGGGTGAGTCTACCTGACCTGAGACGTTACCCAGTTCCCTGGGTATAGACACCCTGACATCACTGGTGTCCCTAATAACCCAGGTGTGTCTCCCTAATTCTCAAGGTGCGTGGACACCGAAAAGGGAAGTCACTCTAATTCCCCAGTTGTATCTACAGTGACGTAGTCTGTGCATTCTTCAGCTACGTCTGCCTTTCTCTTCAGAGTCAGAAGATAATTCTCCAAATGTGCCAACGGTCAAGTGGAATGCTTCTTATTCCCCATGGGAATGGGATGCACTGACATGGGATGTCTCATTAGAACCCCAAGGAACTCAGACTATGAGATCATGACCTGTGCCGAATTCGGACGCCGAACCAGCTGACCCACTCAGGCGCCCCGGTTGTTAAAGGAGGTGCCTTATGCTGCCGTGATGCTGGTGTCACTCTGGACACTGATTTTGTATCTTGTACCCTTACTGGATTCACTTATCAGTTCTAAGTTTTCCTGTGGAGTCTGTAGTGTTTTCTCTATATAGTATCGTGTCGTCTGTGTAGTGAAAGTTCCACTTCTTCCTTGCCAATTTGGATGCCTTTTATTCCTTTGTCTTGTCTGATTGCTGTGTCCTCCTTCATTGGGATTTTAATATCAGCTTCCAATTTGGCCAACTTATGACCTTGGAGCTCATTATAAAAATCCTTCCAAATATCTTATTTGTAGGTTTTAGCGGAGATAAACAGTAAATATGCCTGGCAATAGTACACTTTTTTTTTTTTTGGCTTCTTTTAAACCAAAGGTAGATCAAGTTACTCAAGCAAAACTAATAAGCCTTTTATGACATATCCACGGACTCGAGATGCATGTCCTAGGAGGGTGCAAAAGATTTAGTCTTCCCAAGACCCAGAGCTACTCCCAAAGATAGGCAAGATCTAGAAAGTTCCCCTGAGAGCTGGCAACAGTCAGTAGGATGGCAGCCACAAAGGGGGTGCAACCCGTATCTCAGGCCAGCCATATTCTCGGGGCCCCTGACCTTGCACTTACAAGAATGCACAGCCTGCAAGCCCCAGACAGGCAGAAAGCCAAGCCAGAGGCCCGGGACACACAGCAAGACAAATAGGAAAGCAGGAGCTGTCCCTGGGAGGGAGAGGGTCAGTGACCAGAGGGGATCCCCAAACCAAATTCACAACAGTCTGGATTTGAAAGGGAAGAGACAACGTGAAACTTGACCCCACTCTCTCTGCTGGCCTCTCCGCTTCCTCAGGGTCCTGCGTGTAGGCTCCGGAGCGGGTGCGGTGTCCCAGTGGGTCTCCTCTGGGTCACCAGAGACTGTAGACGAGGAAAAATTAATTTTCCCTCTGCCCTTTCTAGTGCGTTCTTGGCTGAGAACTTGTAACTGGACAAGCTGGTCTAGGTCACGGGTTTCCGACCACGGCCGCTGTGATTCAGGGCTGCCCTTAGATGCTGCCATTTCTGCCACTGTGTATGCGCTCCGGAACCCCACTTCCCATATAAAGAGCTGGGGCACAAGAATATGGAGCTCTCAGCTCTCTAGAACTTTAGGTCTCATGTCTCCTCGGTGTCTGTCTGGCAGATCTGTCGCTCTTACCTTAGGGTCACACCAAGACCGCCAGTAGTTCCCCAAGTGGAATGGTGGGCCCACCAGCAGAACCCAACACGTCAAGACTGTGGATAACGCAGGGCTTAGGGGCTTCGGGTCCACGTAGAACCACCCGCCAGCTCCAGCTGGCCCACTAAATCCTGGCCAGGAAAAGAAAAGCCCATCAGACCCGGGAGCTCAAACGCAAACGGAGTAGAGCTCAGATCCAAGAGGAACTTCCCCGCGGCTGTGGAAACATGAGAAAGACCAAGAAAAAAGGGCTCAGCAGGCACCCATGCCCACGTTTCTTGTCATCCCCAAAGCCATTAGCAGTCTTTGAATCCCATCCTTGTCATCAACACTGTTAAAAGAAAATTTGGGGGGCGCCTGGGTGGCTCAGTTAAGCATCTGACTTCAGGTCATGATCTCCCCATTCGTGGGTTCGAGCCCCGCGTCGGGCTCTGTGCTGACAGCTCAGAGCCTGGAGCCTGCTTCGGAGTCTGTGTCTCTCTCTCAGAGAAAACATTTTCTAGTCAACTTATGGATCTAGCTGGCTTCTATTTAGTGATTCATGAGTCAGGCAGCCTGCAACCTAGCGATAGAAAGGAGCACCAAAGAGCTGCATGACGCACGAGATTCTTACCACGTGAGCAGGAACGGGCAGATTCACTGGGCATCTGCTGATGGGTAAGCATGGTTACTCTTGTTATATGGGCCCCAGGGAAGTCTCGGAGCAGGTCGGGTACCTTGTGCGGAGCAGGTGAGAGCTGATTGGCTGACCTAGGCCTTCCTCTTCAGGGAGAGCAGAGCATAGAAACGTAAGTTTTGGTTTGCTGACACGGGGCTTAACATTAGTGACTCCATTTTGGACGTAATCTGGTTACTTTAACGACATTGATGTGAACTACATCCATAGTAGTTCCCTAAGCGTGGTGGCCCTGATCTGGATTGTACCTCAGGTTCCTCTGGGAAGTATACCTGAGCTGGGATGTCTCCAAAGTTCCCCAGTTAGGTCTAACCTGATCTAGTATATGTCCCTAGTCACCGAGGGCGTGTATACTGACAGTGGGTGTCTCCCAGTTCTCCAGGTTTGACTGCCCCGACGTTGGAAGTCTGCCAATTTTCCCGTGGGTCTACACTGATCAAGGATATTCCCCTAAATCTCTAGGTATGTCTACTCTGACCTGGGAGGTGACCCTTATTCTGTATGTACCCTGATCAATGAGGTCTTTGAAATACAGAGACCTGTAGGGTTTCTCTAATTCTCTGAGTGTGCCTACTCTGGTACGCACTCAGAGATGTATCCCTAATCCTGTGTGTGAACCCTGAAAGGTGGTGTCCCCCAATCACCCAGGGGTGCCCTCCCTGATTTTATCTCTCTAATAACCAGAAGTGTCTTCTCTGACCTGAGATATACCTTATCATCAATTGTGACTGACCTGGGATGTGTCCCTAATTCACCACGTGTGTCTTCAGTGACATTGGATAGCCCCCTAACTCCCCAGGTGTTTCTACCCTGACCTGAAATGTTTTCTTTGTTCTCCAAGTGTGTCTACCCTAAACTCGTATTATCTCTGAAAATTCCTGTATCTTCTCTGACCTGGTCCATCCCCTTAGAGCCCAGTTGTGTCCACATGGGCACGAGTGAATCTCTAATCCCAGATGTTTCTGTCGTGACCTGGTTTGTCTCGCTAACTCTTTAGGTGTTGACCTGGGATGTGTAATTCCTCCTCTGTGTGTCCACTGACTTGAGAGGTCTCGTGTTTATTGGTACCACTCTGGAAGTCCCCTCTCTGCTCTGTTGTATTCTGATGCAGCACGTCTGCTTACTTCCCCAAGTCCACCCACCCTGACCTTCAGGGTCTCCACGACTCCTGAGATGTTATCTCAGCTCACCTGGACCGCTGACTAGTTCCCCAGATGTGTCTACAAAAAGCGGTATTTTATTGTAATATACCAGTTATGTCTACGCTGACCTGAGCGGTCTTAATTCCCCAAGTGTGTCAACACTAACCTAGTATGATTCCATAGATTCCCAGCTGTGTCTGCCTCGACATTGGATGTCTCCACTTGATCTAGTATCTCAGGCATGTCCACTCTGACCCGGAACATCTAACACCTCAGGTGTGGCCACTTTGCCCTGGAGCCTCCCTGGTTCCCCAGTTGTGCCTGCCGTAATCTGAGATGTCAAACTCAGACGTGTCTACTCATACCTGGGATGTCTAATCCACAGATGTGTCCACGCTGAACAGGGATGGCTTCCTAAAACCCCAGCTGGGTCTATCCTGACCCGGGATGTGTCCCAAATTTTCAAGGTGTGTCCATACTGAGGTGTGGTGTCCCTCTGGTTTTGCAGGAGTGTCTACGCTGACCTTTTCGTTCACATAAAACCCCAGTGGTGTATGTCTGAGCGGGGATCTCTCCCTAATTCCTCAGGCAGGCCTACCCTGCATCGGAATGTCTCACATTCCCCGTGTCCAGCTGACCTACGAGATCTCCCTGGTCTCCCAGGCATGTCTACTCTGATCTGTGGTCTCCCTAACCCCCCAAGTGTGTCTCCTCTGACCTGGGTTGTCTCCCTGCTTCGTCGTAAGTGTCCGCCTTGACACGGTGTATCTCCCCGGTTACCCTAACGTGACTGAGGTGTCTAATTCCATGGTGAATCTATGACCTGGGACAACCCGTTTCCCCACGTATTTCTACTCCGACCAAAGAGGTCTCCTTGGCTCCACAGGAGTGTCTCCTCTGAGCTGGGATGTCTCATTCTCCAGATTTCTCTCTCTGGACCTTGAACATCTCCGTTCTTCAGGACTGTCCAGCGTATCCTGAGACGTATGCCTTTGTCCTTCTCCGTGTCTACTGTGAATCTGGAGGTCTCGTTCCTCAGGTGTGTTGACACAGACTTCGGCTCTTTCTCTTATTCCCAGTTGCGTCTAATCTCACCTGGGAGGTGTCCCTAGTTACCAAGGTGTGTCTGTATTGTTCACGAAGGGCTGTTTCCCCTAGGTCATCCACCTTGACCTGTGAAGTCTCCCGAACTCCACAAGTGTGTTCACAGTGACCTGAGGTATCTCCCTATCTCTCCATGTGTTCTGATCTGTGATGTCTCTAAGTCCCCAGGTGTGTCTGCATTGATTACAGTGACCCTTTAATGCACCAGGTAGGTCAGCCTGACTTGGGATCCCTCCCTAACTTAGGGAAGGGTCTTCCCTGACTTAGGATGTCACACTGCTACCCCCACCCCCCACTGTGTCTAGCCTGATCTGGAATCTCTCCCCCATCCAGGCTCTCCCCGGGTCCCCAGATGTGTCTACCCTGATACGTGATGTCCCCTGAGTTCCCCTCTGTTTCTATTTTGATGTGGAATGTCTACAGTAACCTGGAATGTCTCCTTAATTCCCCAGGTATGTCTACCCTTACCGGGATATCTGTTTAATAACTCAGATGTGTCTACACAGATGGGGCATGTCTACTTTCTTACAAAGTAAGTGCATCTCTTTTGACCAGGGATGTTTCCCTAGTATCCCAGGTTGCGTCTATCCTAAGATGGCCCCGTTTCCCCAGGGGAAGATACCATGACTTGGGATGTCACCTTGATTCCTCGGGAATTTCTATACTAATCTGAGAAACCGGTTTCCCCACGTATGTTCTATCACTTCAGAGGTCTTGAATTCTCTGGCTCCGTCTACTCTGACCCGGAATGTCTCCCTGTTTACCTTGCTGTATGTCAGCCAAACCTCGATGCCTCCTTAATAATCAGCTGTGTGAACATGTACCTGCATAGCTTTTCCCCTGCTCTTATCTGAACTCTACCCAGGAGGGTCTGCACTTGAGGATGTCTACCTAATTTCCCATGTGGCTCTTCTGACCTTTGTTGTAACCTTATTCCCTATGTCCACACTCACATGGGGTGTCTTCATAATTCTCAAGATGAGTTATAAGTATTTCTCAGGATGGTCCCTACATCCCCGGTCTGCCTCCCCTGACCTAGAATTTCTCTCGAAGCCCCAACATTACTACTCCTACTCCCCTCATGTGTCTACTTGACCAGTAATGTCTCCCTGCAACACAGATGTGTCTACTCTGACCTAGTGGATCTGCCTAACTCCCCCGGTGTGTCTATACTGATGGGATGTCTAATTCCCAAAGTGCTTCTATACTAATCTGGGATTTTGACCTGGTTGCCTAGGAGTGCCTACCTTTATAAGGTATTTCTCCAAGATTCCCTTGGTGGGTCTATCTACTGAAGAATACCTACAGTTACATAAGAATCTGTTACCACTTTTACATTGTGGGTTTTTAATGTTTATTTTGTGTGCACACAGGCAGGGCAGCAGGGGTGGGGGGCGGGCAGAGAGACTCCCAAGCAGGCTCCATGCTGTCAGCACAGAGCCCAATGCCGGGCTCGATCCCACGACCCTGGGATCATGACCCAAGCTGAAATCCAGAGTCAGACGTTCAATAGGCTGAGCCACCCAGGCGCCCCGTCATGTTGTGCCTACATACGTAACTCAGAAAAAAAATTAAAACCCAATTGCACATTATAAAAAACAATGCAGATTGACTTGTAAAAGTAAAAACAATCTCATTATAACCAATTTGATCTTTCCAGGTGGTTAAACTTGGGCAAATGGGAATCTTGGATTTGGGGTACTTTCCAGACATTTGATATTATCCTCCTGTTTCTTGTGTTAATACCCGTTATTGTGTATCTTTTCAAGAGTCTTCAGTAAACACTAATCGTGATCTCCATGCGAGCTGAAGAACCTAATGAGATTCTGGTTCATGATCTTCAGTGTCCAAAGAAGGGTCACGTGATGCTAAACAGTCAGCCGCTCTCCGTTCAACAGGGAGAGTGATCGACGGGAAGGGACTGGTTTTTCTGTTAATGTTTTTTTTTTTTTTCCAACGTTTATTTATTTTTGGGACAGAGAGAGACAGAGCATGAACAGGCGAGGGGCAGAGAGAGAGGGAGACACAGAATCGGAAACAGGCTCCAGGCTCTGAGCCATCAGCCCAGAGCCCGACGCGGGGCTCGAACTCACGGACCGTGAGATCGTGACCTGGTTGAAGTCGGACGCTTAACCGACTGCACCACCCAGGCGCCCCTGTTAATGTTTATTTTTAAGAGAGGTGCAGAGAGGAGGACAGAGGCTCTGAAGCGGGCTCCACACTGACAGCAGAGAGCCTGACACGGGGCTCAAACTCATGAACCATGAGATCATGACCTGGGCCAAAGTCAGACACAACCCACTGAGCCACCCAGGAGCCCTGGAAGGGATTTTTTTTTTTTTTTTTAATGAAATGGAGGGGTGCCCAGTGGCTCAGTCAGTTAAGTGTCCAATTCTTGATTTTGGCTCAGGTCATGATCTCAGGGTTGTGGGATCGAGCCCCACATTAGGATCCACATTGAGCATGGAGCCTGCTTGGGATTCTCTCTCTCTCTCCCTTTCTCTCAAAAGTAAGATTGGGGAGCCTGGGTGGCGCAGTCGGTTAAGCATCCGACTTCAACCAGGTCACGATCTCATGGTCCGTGAGTTCAAGCCCCGCGTTGGGCTCTGGGCTGATGGCTCAGAGCCTGGAGCCTGTTTCCGATTCTGTGTCTCCCTCTCTCTCTGCCCCTCCCCCGTTCATGCTCTCTCTCTGTCCCAAAAATAAACGTTGAAAAAAATTTTTTTTTTAAAAACGTAAGATAAACCTTAAAAGACAAATGAAACCGAGGGGCGCCTGGGTGGCTCAGTAGGTTGAGTGTCCAACCGGCTCAGGTCTCGATCTTGCAGTCGATGAGTCTGAGCCCCGCTGGGGGCCTCTGTGCTGACAGCTCGGAGCCTGCTTCGGATTCTGTGTCTCCCTCTCTCTCTGCCCCTCCCCTGCTCATGCTCCGTCTCTGTCTCAAAAATAAAATAAACATTAAAAGAAATAAAACAAATGGAGACCACAGGTTGGGTATGCCCCCATACCAGACTCATAGTCACCTAACCAGATTTCAAAACTGTCCTGATTCCAAAAATGCTAATAACTCCAATTTTAAACAACACTTGAGCTTTCTTCGAGTCAGCATGACTTTACAGATTCCCAGCTAATCAGCTATATTCAAGTAAGCTGATGCACTGAAAAGCCATGTCAGTCACCAACTCCAGTCACAATGGAAAGTGTTGGACTTGCACATTCCTGCTTTACAGAAGGGCCTGTGACAGCTGAGAGCCGCTTCGTAGCCACTTGCCGTTTGAATGTGTCCCCATTTCCAAAATGCTGGTTTCTCAGTAAAATACTCAGCTCAAGTAAAGCGCTCTGGATTTTAGTTTTCTAGTAGACTCACCTAGAGAACTCAACATCCCAGGTGGGTGCAGATACACCAGATGAAGCAGGGGGGTGAGAAGGCATCCTACAGTAGGGGGACACCCTGGAGACCCAGGCAGACATCCCAGGCAAGAAGTGACAAACCTGGGGAATAAGGCATCGAAGGTCAAAGTAGGCAGAGCTAGGGAGACGACTCAGGTCAACGTAGACAAAACGGGGAATTAGGGAGACATCCCAAGTCAGGTTGACAAGACCTCGCCGGTCAGAGTAGACCCAGCTGGGAAACGAGACCTCCCAGGTCAGCAGAGAAACTCACGGGGACTAAGGGAGACCTCCCGCGACAATGTAGACATTCGTTGGGAACCAGGGAGACAGGCCAATTCAGCGTAGACTCAGGAGACCTCTCTGGTCAGACTACACACACCCAAAAAAGCCCTCCCAGGTCAGTGTAGACACACCTGGGGTTTTAGGGAGACCTATGAGGTCAGTAGAGGCATATGGGGAAATATAGATAGACACATTTTGTGAATTAGGGAGAAAATCCGGCTCAGGACGGTTACAGCTGGGAGTCAGGGTGACATCCCTGGTTGACATTTCAGGGGAACAGAGAAGACGTTCCTTGTCAGCAAAGACACGCTTGGAAAGCAAGACCACACAGATCAGCACTGACACACCGGCATAATTGGGTGGACAGACACACCCGAGGAATTAGTGAAAAGTCCCGGTTCAGGGTAAACACACCTGGAGAATTAGACCTCTCAGGTCAGTGTAGACATACCTGGGATATCAGTGGGACATTCTAGGTCAGAACAGATACAAATAGGGAATTAAACATCCCAGATGAGTGTTGACACGCCAGAGTAGAGAGACAACCAGATCAGGGGATAAATAGGAAGTCGTTCCAGGTCACTGAAGATGTACCTGAAAACTAGAGTGACATCCCAAGCCAGGACAGACACACTTTGGGTATTAAGGAAACATCTCAAGTCCGTTTAGGCAAACCTGAGGAACTGGGGAGCTGTCCAAGGTTGCTACAGAAACACCCGGGAACAAGAGATAATCGAGTCTAGGACACACCTGGTGACAGAGACAATCCCAGGCCAAAGGAGAAGTACCTTGTGGATTAGGGAGACATTCCAAGTCAGTGTAGACCTGCCTGGGGAACTTGGGAGACATAAGTTCACGTAGACAAACCTGGGGGATTAGGGAGGAGCCCAGTTAAGTCTAGATCCACCTAGGAAATAGATATCCTGGGTCAGAGTAGACACTCCTGGGGAATTAGAGAAATGCCCCAGGTCAGGGTAGACATACCTGAGGAATTTGGGATACATCCCAGATCAGGGTGGATGCTTGAATTAGGGGACATCCCAGATTACGGTAGAGACACTTGGTGGTAAGACATCCAAGATAAGAGAAGGCAAACACACAGAAACAGAGATACCTCCGAGTCAGAGAAGAGCCCCCTGGGAAATGACACGTCAGTGTAGATGCACCTGAGGAATTATGGAAATATGCCAGCTCAAAGTTAATGCCACTGGGAAATCAGGCAGTGTACCAGGTAATCGTAGACCTCCGAAGAAATCGGTATACTTCCAAAATCGGTGCAGACATGACTAGGGAACTGGAGGTCATCTAAGGCTAGTGGAGACCCAGCTGGAAAATTAGTATAGACACACCTGGGTTAGTAAGGAGGCCGCCGAGTTCAAAGACGACCTACCCGGGAAATAGACATCCCATACGAGAGAAAAGACCTCCCAAGTGAGGAATTAGGCATCACCGTTCAGAGAAGACGCTCCCGGAGAGGCAGTAAAGTCCTAGTAGAACAGTCACACCTGGTGAGGTGGGGACGCACCTCAGGTCAGCTTAGAGTCACTGGTGACGTCGGTGTACATCCCAGGTCAGTGATTCCACAACCGGGGCACTGCCAAGAGGAGAGCAACTCAGGCAAGTCGGTCTTGGAAAATAAGGGTGTCAGCGCAGGTGTGGGCAGACCCATCTGGACAATCAGGAGGCCTCCCCGCGAGAGAAGCAGCCGAGCACTGAGAGAGGCCCTGCTGGGCACGCTGGGGAACTGAGGAGAACCCCAGTCCGGGGCAGACACGGCTGGGCATTACGCGGACATCCTCTTCAGGAATCAGACACATCCCAGTGTAGACACACTTGGGGAACTGCCGTACTGAGGCAGGGACATCCGTAGATATTTGAGGGAACTTTAGACATAAACTTCCCTCAATTAGGGAGACATCACTGATTAGCGCAGACTCTCTTGGGGAACGAGGGGGATATTCTAGCCAGATTCAAAACAGGGAAAAATTCAGACTTCTATGTCAGAGTAGACCCATGGAGAATTAGGGAGAAGGGAGACATACCACGTAGAAGAACACAATTGGAAATTAACGAGACTTCGCAAGGCAGTAGAGACACATCTGGGAAACCGGCCGCAAACCGGGAGTTAGAGCCTCCGTCAGAGTGGACACACCTGTGCAAGTGAGGTGCCGTCCTAGGTGAGAGCAAGCACACGCAAAGAATTAGAAGGTAATCCCGTTAAGGATACAGACACAAGTGATCACGGATACACCCAGGCGAGGGCAGAAACACCTGGGGGTTAGGGAGTCATCCTGGGCTAGGGGAGATACCCCTGGGGTATCAGAGATACATCCCAGGTTAGGACAGACAAACATGGAGAAAAAGACCACCCAGGGCATATGTCATGTAAGAGCGCTAGTGAGATAACGGTCGGAGAAGACACACACAGGAAAGTATAAAGACAGCCCAGGTCAGTGGAGGCACACCTACGGACTTCTGGCTACGCACCGGGTCAGGATATACACTCCTTGGGAACAGCTAGATATGCCAAGTCACAAAAGACCCGCAGTAAGAATTAGAGACCTCCCAGGTCAGTGTAGACCAACGTGGGGAAATAGTATTTCAAGGTCAGCGGAGATCTACTTTGGAAATTAAGGAGACAACCCAGGTCACAACAGACACACCAGTGGATTGAAGGAGACCTATCTGGACAGAGAAGACACACCAGAGGAGACAGGAAGAAATCCAAGGTCAGTGCAGACTCTCGTGAGGGATGAGGGTCATACTCCAGGTCAGCGCGGACCTACCTGGAGATTTAAAAAGACATCCAAGGTCTGAGTAGAGACATACGGGAAAGTATGCAGACCTGCCAGGTAAGAAGAGACCTCATTTCTCAGTGACATACCATGGAGTCAGGGAACCATCAGTAGGTCAGAGTAGATGCACTAGTGTAATTAAGGAGACCGCCAATGTCAAGATCAACAGAACTGGGGAACAGGGAGACATCACAGGTTAGAGCAGAAACGCCAGTGACATCCTAGGTCACAGTAGTCACATCTGTGGTCTTAGACACGTTCCAGGTCAGTGTTGACAACGCTGGGAAAGTAGGGAGACCTCCCAGGACGGTGTGGCCTGACCTGGGGAAAGGAAGACCCTAAGCTCTGCAGACACAACCGGGACCCAGGAAGACCACACAGGTCCGAGGCACAGAGCTGGGAAGCTAAGGACACCTCCAAGGTCACTGTAGACACTCCTGGGAATTTATGGAGACCTCCCAGGTCTGTGTGCACAGACCCGGAGGATTAAGCAGATAAGTAAGATCAGGGAAGACCCATTCTGGAATTAGCAATATGCCCCAGGACACGGAAGATGCATCTGGGAAGTTAATATGAATTCTAAGTGCAGTCTCACAAGCAGAATTTGTGAAATATTCCAGTTCAGAGTAGACAGACCTGGGGAATTAGGAGAATCCCAAACCATGCTACACAGACAGGGCTATGGGACACCTAATGACAGTGCTGACACACCTGGGGAGATAGCCCAGGTAGTGTAGACACAAGTAAGGAATTAGGAGGATATGCCAGGTCAGAGTAAACACATCTGATGTGTGTGGAGTTATCCTGGGTTTGAGACGGACACCTGTGCAATTAGGAAGCTATCCCCGGTCAGTGCAGACACACTTGTGTCAGGGATACATGCCATGTCAGCGCATACAGAACTGTGGAAATAAGATGACAGCCCATGTCAGTGTCGTAGCTTGAGAAGGAGGGGGAGATCTCAGTTTTGTGTAGACATCCTCGGTTAACCAGGGACACATCCCAGGTTAGAATGACCCTTGTGGGAGGTAAGGAAGTACCCATGTCAGGACAGACACCTGGGGTATTAGCGAAACATCCAAAGACCATGTAAGCACACTTGGGATATGCTGGAGACATCAAGGTCAGAGTAGACACCCATGGGGAATTAGAGGGTAGTCCTAGTGTAGACATGCCTGCTGTATTAGGGAGACATCCCAGGCAGCGTAGACACTCAGGGGGACTTAAGGAGATAACCCATTCCAGTTCAGATACTCTGGCACTATTAGACACTTATCCCAAGTCAGTGTAGACACACACGAGGATCTGGAGAGACCTCACTGGTCAGGACAGACACTACTGCAGACTCAGAAAGGCGAACTGTCACGGAGTCAACACCTCTGAGAATTAGATCTATCCCCCACCAGTTTAGACACACCTGAAATCGGGGAGATATTTCAGAAAATCCAAGGGGATAGGGAGGCACGTGAGGTTTGAGTAGACACGCCGCTAGAATTAAGGAGCTAGCTCTCAAGAAAACATACCCAGACGATTAGGGAGACATCCCAAAGTGGTGTAGACAACCGAGTCAAGTATAGACACACCTGGGGAGCTAGCGGGATATCCAGGTCAAGGTAGACGCTCTTGAAAAGTAGACGTTCCAGGCCAGGATGGACATACTTGGGATATTAGAGATCAGGGTAGACACATCTTTACAGAGAGAGGGGAAAAAAAAAAGGTTAAAGCAAAAACACCTGGGGTTCTCCGTAGATACACCAGGTCAGAGAAGGCACACAAGACCCTAGTCAGTGTTGACTCACCTGAGAAATCAGAGACTCATCTGAAGTCAGTGTAAACATGCGTAGGGAAATACGGAAACACCCAACTCAGGATAACAGCACGTGTGGATCTATGAAGATACACCATGTCAGAGTAGACACACCTATGGGCAGTGTAGACACATCTGGGAATAAGACACCTTTAGTCATAACTGACACACCTGGGGATTGAGAGCAGTATCCCAGGTCTGTATAGACACACGTGGGGAATTAGGGAGACATCCCAAGTCAAGGCAGACACTCTTAAGGAATTAGACTAGATCAGGGGAATGTGAGCCACACCCACACCGGAGGAGACGCATCTGGGAACGAGGTAGATGCCCCACATTAGAGGAGACACAGCTGGGGAGATATGGACACAACCCAGATCAGTGTACACACTCCAGGGGGAATTAGGAGATATCGTACGTCACAGGAGACTCACTGGAGAACTAGGGAGACATCCAAGGTCAGAATTAGACGCACCTGGAGAGTCAGGGTTGCAACCTTGGGAGCTTCCCAGGTGAAATCTGAGACCAGCATGCCTACCTGGAGGGCAGAGAGAGACAAAAAAGAGGCAGATCATTCCAGGTTGGTAGGTGGCAGGTTTAATAAGCAAGAGAACTTACATTCAAGGCCTGTCTTGGGTAGATGCTGACGGGTAGATCTCTTCACCCACTCGCCAAACCCTGAAAGTTTAAATAGAGACCAACTGGGTTCAGTCACATATCACCATCTAGATGGTCTCAACACCACATCACGATCATCATCGAAGGCTATGTCCTTGGGGCAGCTTCTGAGAACAAAGCAGAGAAGGTGAGCAGGAGGTACATGCTAATGAGCGGGGGGTGGGGAGGGTGACGAGTCTCCAGTTGCCTGGTGTAGCTCATGCATCAGCTGGTGGTCACATCCTCTTGGTGACCAGCTCCAACATTTTGGGTCAGAGTAAACACATTTTAGGGAAAAGAGAGACATCTCATGTCAGTGTAGAAAACTGGGAAATAGAAAGTCATGCCAGGTCAGGGAAGATGCACCTAGTAATTTGTGGAGACATACAACGTCAGAGTCAACATACCTGGGGAACGAGGAAGATTCCCAAGTCTGAGGAAACCAAACCGGGAACTAGATTCCAGGTCAGAACAGACACATGGGGTTCATCATGGAGACATAGCTGGTCAGGGTAGGCAACCTGAGATCTTAGGCAGATATCAAGGGACATCTTAGGTCAATATAGATATTCTTGGAGAATTTAGAAGTCGTCCAAGTTCAGTGTAGTCACAACTTGGGAATTAAGGAAACATTTCTGGTCAGTATAGATATTCCAAAGGATTTAGGGAGACTTTTCAGGTAAAACAGACATACCTGAGGGAACTATTAGACTTACTAGTTCAGCGTAGACACACCTGGGGAATTAAGATGATATCAAAGGTCAATACAAACACCCCTTGGACAATGAGAAGCTATCTCAGACACACCTGGGAAATGAGGGCGATATCCAGGTAATTAGAAATACCCGGAAATTTAGAGTGACAGCTAACATTAAAGTAGACACAAATAGGGAATTAGGGAGACATCCCAGGTCAGGTAGGAAATACTAGGGAATTAGGGAGACGTCCAAGATCAAAGTGGAAATGAAGGAATTAGACATCCTTGACAAGAGTAGATTAACCTGGGGGATTAGGGAAACATTGCAGGTCAGTGTAGACACACCTGGGGGATTTGGGAAATCTCCCAAGTCAGTGTAAGCACAACTGAGGAATTAAGAGAAACATCCCAGGTAATAACAGACACACCTGGGGTTCTAGGGAGTCATTCTCATTTTGTATAGAAATTCCTGTAAAATTAGGCAGACATCCTATGATAAGGTAAACTCCTGAATAACTAGACATGTATTGCAGGTCAGTGTAGACACATTTGTGGAATTAGGGAGACTTCCCAGGTCAGGTCAGTGAACACAAACCTGGGGAGTTAGGGAGACATTCCACCTCACAGTAGACACGTGTGCAAATTTGGGAGACATCACTGGGTAGGGTAAACACACAGGAAAGAAGGGATATGAGCCAATTCAGAGTGATCAAACCTGAGGAATTAGAGACACCCTTCATCAGTGTGGACAGGCCCAGGGAATTGAGCAGACAACCAACCTGTGTTGGACACACGTGGGGAAAGAGAGAAGCAGCCTAGGTCAGTGTAGATACAACTGGAGAATTATGCAATTATCCATGGTAAGAGTTGACACGTCTGGGTAATCAGGTAGACATCCGTGTTTGGGTAGGCACACCTGGGCAAAATTAGGGAGCTATCTGAGGTCAAAGACAAAGTTAAGGAACAGCTTGACATCTCCCATCATGGTAGACACATAAGGAGAATTATGGAGACATCCCGGGTCACGGATACACACATGAGAAATTAGGGAAACACCACTGGTTAGAATTCACACCCTGGGAACTAGGGAGACATCCCAGGTCACGGTAGACACAATTTGGGATTCACACCAACATCCCAGATCAGTGGAGACACACCTGGGTTATTAGACTGGCCTCTCGGGTCTGAGTAGACTTACCTGAGTAGTCACGGAGGCATCCAAAGCCAGGGTATACAATCCTGTGAAATTCGAGATGTGTCACAGGTCAGTGGAAACACACAGGCAGTTAGGAAGGCATCTAGTTCACTGCAGACAAAACCGAAGAATTAGGTAAATAACCCTTGTCAGAGTAGACACACAGGAGAATTAAGGAGATATCCCGAGTCCTTGTTGACACATCTATGGAATTGGGCATCCCAAGTCAGGACACACACCTTGGGATTTAACAGAACATCCCAAGACCTGTTTCCACACAGGAGGAATTAGGGAGACATCTCAGGCTATTGTGGACCCACCTAAGAAATGAGGGAGACATCCTCAGAGTTGACACAGCTGGGCAGTGAGGGAGACATCCCTGGTCAGTGTGGACACCGTGAATTGGGGAGACATCCAGCTTTAAGGCAGATACACGCTGGAGTAAGAGACATTCCAGATTGGAGTAGACACACCTACAGAATCAGGGAGGCAGAGAGGACACACCTGTAGTTCTAGGGACGTCACGTACAATGTGTGCACCAGTGCGGAACCACAGAAGCTTCTAGGGAAGTGTAGAAACACCTGTGAAATTTGAGAGACATCCTGGTCACAGTAAACACACCTGGGAAATCAGGGAGACATTCCTGGCCAGTGTTGACACAGTTACGGAACTAGATTTCCAAGGTCAGTGCCGACACAACTCAGGAGTTACGGAGCTATCTCCGGTTAGGGTAGACAACTCTGAGGAAATGAGGATATGTCCCGGGTCGGGATAGCACAACCAGGCAATGAGAATGAAATCAGAAAGCAGTGTGCACACAATAAAGGTAAGAGAGCCGTGAGGGGTCACAGCACACCTGGAGAGGTCTGTTACACACCAGGTCAGGTCAGACATCCACTGGAAGTAGGGACAGAGTAGCCAGAACGGGGGTCCTAAAGAGCTGTCCCAACTCAAGGGGGACAAAACTGAGTAATATGAGAAAGATCCCAGAACACAGTATACAAAGCTAGGGTATTAGGAACGCATCCCTGGTCAGTGGAGACACATCTCGACAGCTAGAATCATGTCCCGGGTCAGTGTGTAAAAATGGGGAATTAGGGAGAAAACCCATGCCACAGTAGACACGTTTGCTAATTAAGGAAACAACTCAGGTCAGTGTAGACACTCGGAATATTATGGGGGCTTCCAAGGTCAGGGACACCCACCTAGGGAACTAGGAAGACATCAGGTCAAAGTAGACACACTGGGGAATTAGGCGGCCATAGCAGGTCAGGATAGGCAGACCAGAGAGCTAGGAAAACATTCGGGAAGAGTGTACACATACAGGGAGTTACTGAAACATCCCCAATATCCCCAGTGAGCACAGACACACCTGGGGATTAGACAACCCATATCGGAGCAATAGAGACACATCACAGCAGGGTGGACTAATCAGGGACTAATTAGGGAGCCATCCCGAGTACAGGTGGATCCACACAGGGGGATGGGGTGACAGCCTGGGCGAGGGGAGACATGCCTGCATATTACGGAGCACAACCTGTTCAGAGCAGACACCTCTAGGGAATTAGGGGGTATCACTGGTTAGTTTAGACAAAGTGGGGAATTAGTAAGGCAGCCCAAATCAGGAAAGAAACCTTTGGGGCATTACAGCAACATACCAGTTCAGTACAGCAACTCCTGGGAACGAGGGAGATCTCCCAGGCCAGTGTAGACACACTTGTTTGGATTCTTCCTGCACTGCTGCCTGCACATACAGGGTTTAACCCCTCCCCCCCACACACACCCCCAAGGCTGCCCTTGCTCGGGGAAACATCCGGAACTTTATAATGGCTGGGAGATCTAATCTCGAAACACTGAAACGCATAAGCTTGGGGGAGACAAATCCCATAAGCTTCCTCTTCACCTCCTGGATTCGTGGCACTAACTCATCACAATATGTATGGTTGTCATGGTAACAGGTGTGGCGGGGGGGGGGGGGGCACAAAAATCCTGAAAAGCTTGGAGAAGATCATTTTTTAAGTTTGGACTCTTAGCTGCAAGACTTCAACCTGATTCTTGCTGACTTAAGAAAACAGGGCTCTTTGTTACTCTTCTTTCACTGTGTGCTTGAAAAGGCCGAGTACTGACAGCAAACACAGCTGCGGTTGGGGCTCAGTAGCATCACGACGACCCCAGGCCCTGCCTCCTCCTTCATGTTTATTCATTTTTGAGAGAGCGCCAGTGGGGGAGGGGCAGAGAGAGGGGCAGAGGACCCGAAGCGGACTCTTCACGGACAGCAGCGAGCCCAACGTGGGGCTTGAACTCACGAACCGCAAGATCACGACCTCAGCCGAAGTCGGACGCCCAGCCGACTGAGCCCCCCAGGTGCCCCGTCTACCTCCGTCACTGCAGCCGGTGTCTGGCCTCACGAGCGTCACTGAGGCCCGGAGTCAGATCATCCCCGGGAGTAGCAGGCCCAGACCTTAACAGGCCAGCCACCTCGTGCTAAATACCACAAAGACCAAGTACTGAAGGAGAAGTCTGGCCACGTCTGGGGGTGCCGTGAAGGCATCAAGACCTAAAGATTAAACAGCCGAACCACAGGGTGATGCAGGTAGAGGGACCGCGCACGCGTGGGCTTTGGCTCTGAAGAACTGATCCCGGGTCGAGGCAGGGAGTGTGTGTGACCAGCCTGGGGCATCTTGAGGTTTCATAAGGCAAGGCCTCCACGAAGGGTCAGGGAACTGTGTCAGCAGGACGCAGGAGCCGCACGATGGATCCTGCTGGGCAGGGGTGAGTTCATTCAAACATCAAAAAGAACAACAGCTGTTGTAACGGATCAAAAGTCATTGGGCATATAAAAGCCCCAGCCTAAAAATGAGGAATGACTGCAAATTACTGTTTACCTATTACTATTTACAGAGACAAAAGGACCCTGTGAGAATACTGTGGACAGCTGCACACTAACACATAGATGCCCGATGTGAAGTGCACACGTTTCTAGAACACACAAACCACCACAACTGACTCAAGAGGAAACAGAAAATCTGATGAGACCTATGACAAAGAGAGTGAATCAGTAATGAAAAATCTCAGGGGGCACCTGGGTGGCTCGGTCGGTTGAGGCAACTTCGAGGTGTCCAACTTCAGCTCAGGTCACGATCTCGCGGTCAGTGGGTTCAAGGCCCACATCGGGCCCTGTGCTGACAGCTCGGAGCCTGGAGCCTGCTTCGGATTCTGTGTCTCCCTCTCTCTCTGCCTCTCTCCCTCCCTCCCTCCCTTTCTGTCTCTCTCAAAAATAAACAAAATTAAAAAAAGAAAAAGAATAGAAAAAGCTCTGAAAAGAGAGAAGCCCAGGACCAGCTGGCTCCACGGG
>NW_024412654.1:1270253-1272449 GCF_014898765.1 Herpailurus yagouaroundi | reverse complement strand
ACATCTTAAAAGCCAGCGCGGTGCCCACTGACCTGCTTCGCAGATGACCCAGCAGCTTCCCCCAGCTTTTGCCACACAAGTACTTGCACGTCTGACTCCAGCTGCCTGAGTCCCTCCCCGGCCCCCCCCCCCCCCGGCCCCCAGGGGCCCCGCCCAACCAAAGCCCCAGGACCAGCACCAGACGCCATCACAGGCTCCGTGACTGACTGAAGGGGCACGACCCCCTCCTAGAGCCCGTGGCTGGTGGCCGCCACCGTGTGCACGCTCAGCACCAGCGTCTGCACCTGTGCCCGCCAGCCTGACGCCCTTCACCGGCTCCACCACGGTGCGCGTGCCCAGGGGCAGACCGTGCGGCCGCGGAAGGGCACACTGACGGCCGGGGCCCCTGCAGCCACCAGTGTGACCACGGTAATTCCTGGACCTGCTGTGCACTTTGGTCCCCCCCCCCCCCCCGCGCCCAGCGACTCTGGGCATCTTTGCGACTGCTTCCCGCCACTGCGCACACCCTTCCAGCCGTGCCTGCAGCTGAGTGTGCACAGACCCCTGGCCCCAGCGGTTGCTGCTGCCGGCCCTGGAGGCTCCACTGGGGACTTAGCAGCCCTCGCGGCATCTGTGGCCCCGGGACAACACTCACCAAGGACCACGCAGTCGTGAGCGCTGTGGGCCCCAGCAACATCAATAAATGAGTCACCACCCCATCCTGGAGTCGGTGCCACCACACACTTCCGTACCAGGCACCCTGCCCCCCTAGGCCCAGGGTCACGGCACAACCTCATGGCCATCAGCTCTGGACCTCACCGCCCCAAAACCATCTGCCAGGGAAGGTCTTTCCTCCCTGAAGTCCGTCCACGAAGTCTACCATGGTGACTACTGCTTCAAATGCACACATACCACGTAAGGCTACACGGATCAGGAGGAACTGGGAAATGTGGCTTCGCCAAAGGAATGCGTTTAAGCCTTCAGTAACTTGCCCTTAAGAAACAGAGACCCAGGGGCGCCTGGGTGGCGCAGTTGGTTAAGCGTCCGACTTCAGCCAGGTCACGATCTCGCGGTCCGTGAGTTCGAGCCCCGCGTCAGGCTCTGGGCTGATGGCTCAGAGCCTGGAGCCTGTTTCCGATTCTGTGTCTCCCTCTCTCTCTGCCCCTCCCCCGTTCATGCTCTGTCTCTCTCTGTCCCCCAAAAAATAAATAAACGTTGAAAAAAAAAAAAAAGAGAACAAGAAACAGAGACCCAGAAGCTGCCTGACAATTCAGAGTAGCTGTTCTAAAGATGCTCAGAGAGCTACAAGTGAATACAAATAATTTAATGAAATCTGGAAAACGGTACAAGGTCACAAGAAGGTGGTCAAAAAAGAAACAGAAAACATAAAAAAAGAACAAACAATTTGCAACTATGTGGATGGAATGAGAGGGTATTATGCTAAGCGAAATTAGTCTGAGAAAGACAAATACCTTATGACTTCACTCTTAGGAGGACTTTAAGATACAAGACAAATGAACATAAGGGAAGGGAAGGAAAAATAATATAAAAACAGGGAGGGGGACAAAACAGAAGAGACTCTTAAATATGGAGAACAAACTGAGGGTTACTGGAGGGGTGGTGGGAGGGGGCATGGGCTACATGGGCAAAGGGCACTAAGGAATCTACTCCTGAAATCACTGTCACACTATATGCTAACTTGGGTGTAAATTTAAAAGATAAATTATATATATAAAAAAAGAACCAAACAAATCTTGGAGCTGAAGATTTCAATGACTGGTGTGAAGAATTTAAGAGAGAAGCTTCAGAATCATCTAGACCGAGCAGAAGAAAATTCAGTGAGCTCAGAAACACGACACTTTTCTCAGCAACACTGTCCTTCAGAAATAAAGGCCAGACGGGCTTTTCCATGCAAACGACAGCTTCAGGACTGCATCAACACCAGGCCTGCCTATGAGACCTGCTGAAGGACGCCTGTCACATGGGACAAAAGGACGCTAACTGGCAACGTGAGAAATGTGAAAATAAACAGCACGCTGGTAAAGGCAAGTACACAGTCAAGTTCAGAAAACTCTAGAAATAAATACAGTGTGGCACTGTGTGCTAACCACTGGGGTATAAAGGTTGAAGGACAGAAGTGTTATAAACAGTTACAGCTACAATAATATCTTAACAAATCCACAATATAAAAAGATTAAAAAGTGTGACATCAGGGGC
>NW_024412654.1:1269129-1270153 GCF_014898765.1 Herpailurus yagouaroundi | reverse complement strand
CAGTCGGTTAGGCGTCCGGCTCTTGATTTCAGCTCAAATCATGATCTCACAGTTCATGAGTTCGATCCCCGCGTTGGGCTCTGTGCTGACAGTGTGGAGCCTGCTTGGGATTCTCTGTCTGCCTTTCTCTGCCTTTCCCCAGCTCACATTCTCTCTCTCTCTCTCTCAAATAAATATTAAAAAAAAAAAAAAAAAAGGTCTGAAGACAGATGCTGGTAATAACAATATGAATGTACTTAATATCACTGAATTGTACACTTAAAATTATTAAGACAGTAAATTTTACAGTATGTGTATTTTACCACAATAAAAAAAATCAATGATTTTTTAAAAAGCTTTGCATAGCATCATACTCGATATCATACTCAACGCTTAAAGATGAAACTCTTAGAGTTCAGGAACAGGACAAGGATGCCTGCTTATGCCACTTCTATTCAACATTCTGGTATTGCTAATCAGAAAAAAAAATAGAGAAGAAAAAGAAATAAAACATACACATTGGAAACGAAGAAGAAAAGTCTCTCCTACTTGCAGAGGACTTGATCTTGTATCTGGAAAACCCTAAAGAATCCACACACACACACACTGCCAGGGTCAGTGAAAGAATTTAGTACTCACAGGGCACAAGACCAAACCACCACCATCAGCTGCACATTCACACACTAGTCAGAAGTTATTTAAAAATTAGGGTGCCTGGGGGCTCCTTCAGCTGGACATCCGACTTTGGCTCAGCTCGTGATCTCACAATTTGTGGGTTCAAAGCTCCCCATCGGGCTCTCTGCTGTCAGCGCAGAACCCACTTTGGATCCTCTGTTTCCCTCTCTCTGTGCCCCTCCCCCATTCTTATATGCTCTCTCTCTCTCTCAAAAATAAATATTTAGGGGTGCCTGGGTGGCACAGTCGGTTAAGCGTCCGACTTCAGCCAGGTCACGATCTCGCAGTCCGTGATTTCGAGCCCCGCGTCACGCTCTGGGCTGATGGCTCAGAGCCTGGAGCCTGTTTCTGATTCTGTGTCTCCCTCTCT
>NW_024412654.1:1268112-1269119 GCF_014898765.1 Herpailurus yagouaroundi | reverse complement strand
CCGTTCATGCTCTGTCTCTCTCTGTCCCAAAAATAAATAAACGTTGAAAAAAAAATTTTTTTTAATAAAAAAAAAAAAAAAAAAGCCAGGCGAACACCACCACCAGCCAGAGGCCCGACCTCGCCTGAAGATCGGCAAGGGCCAAAGACAGGTCAGGTCAAGCCAGCCCCCAGGGGCGGCTGCTACTTAATCAGGAGGCTGAAGGGTAATTGAACAGGAAACTTTGTCACAGTGGGTGTCCTTGTCTTGTGCCACCAGAAGTCACTTCGGGGAAGTCTGGAGAAAAGGCTAATCAGGATCCTCAACACCAGCCTCTCCCCGGCCTCCTGGCTACTGGCTGGGGAGAACTGCCACAGCCTGTCTGGTGACACAAGCTTGGAGCCAGACTGGCCAAGTTCAGGGTGACCCTCCACGTGCTCAGCAGGGACTCTGCAGGGGGTTGGCCGGGGGGAGGGGGGGGACCCTTGGAAGAACTCAGGTGGCAGGAGGGAGAGGGCTCTGCAGAAATGTAAAATCTGAGGACCCCCCTCCTCCACCCCACCTGATTCAGAGCCTCTATTTCAGCAAACTCCCCAGGTGACCCCCACATGGCAGTGGCTTTGAAAGAGGATGTCTGAGGAGCTGTGGGGAGCCCCGGTAGCTAACAACTCCCGTCCTGGTGGGGTGCTGGGCTGCACTTAAAGGGCCCTAAAAAGCCTCCACCCCACAAGCACCTGGTCAGGGTGGGCGGTGCCCGATTTACCATGGCTGGGGGTGTTAATTACACTCAGAAACTCTGCTGCCTGCTGAGCACACAGGATGTGGGATCCTGGGCCTGAGCCTCCTTTGGGCTTTGACCCTGGGTTTGAATGAGCTCACCTTGCACCAGGCCACGCTCAGAGCACTTCCTTGTCTCATTTTGGGGAGGCGTTTATCATCACTCCCATTTGCAGGCGGGAACCCGCAGGTGCAGACAGGCTTGATCAAAGATGCCTCAACTCACCTCCAGGGGGTGGCGGCCCCAGGGT
>NW_024412654.1:1206303-1233112 GCF_014898765.1 Herpailurus yagouaroundi | reverse complement strand
ACGCAGGCGGTGCGGGCGGGTCTGAGCCTGCGCATTTCAACTCGCCCTGGGGAGGTGGCCCTGGGCGGCCGCTGGGGACGTCGGGACGCTCCCGGGCCCGTCGTGGACAGAGACTCGGGGGCCGCGTGTACGGGCACCTCGACGGACCCCAGGCTGCTGCTCGGTCCCCGCCCCCCGGGGACACCGTCCCCTCAGGCGACGCAGCCTCACAGACCCGGGCGCCATCTTCCTCCCGGCTCTCTTCCCTCGCGGAGGCTCACGGGAGGCTTCTGGTTGGCGGGCGCGGGCCACGTGGGGCAGGGCGGCTGCAAGGGACTTCGGGAGAGCGGCGTGGCTTCCACCCTGGACGTGTCCACGTGGAAAGGGAGTGCCGGGAAGCGCGGGGGCTCGTCCCCGTCCGCGCGGGCTTCTCCTCGAGCCCGAGCTCGGGGACGGGACCTGTGGGCCCCGCTCTGCGCCCACCACGCATGGTCCCCTCCCCATCCTAGTGCACCAGGCCCGGCCCCACCTGCGTTTCTGGAACTCTCTCCCTATAGCCCCATCCGGGACTAGCTCCCGTGCCGCCCCCCCAGAGAGGCTCCCGCACGTCCCCTGCTGGCACCCGCACCCCCGCCATTGACGGACACCACACCAGGCCCCGAGCGCTGACCACGCTGCACACGGGGTTCACCACGCCCTCCCTCTTCCAACGCAAGATCAAAACGGGGCACGTCCTCGCTCTCGCAGGCGTCAGGACCCCAGCAGACGCCCGCCACGGATGCTCTGGGGCAGCTTCCCAACAGACCAGGGCTCCTCCCAGCAGGGCTCCTCCCCAGGCTGGGCCTGGGGATACACTGACCCAGTTTGCTCACAGATCTTTGGTGTGGGGGCCCTGAGGGTGCGGCTCCCTCGGCAGGCGTGGCTGAAGTGCCTTTCTCTCAGGGCTGGCCACACTTCTCCTTGACCCCAGCACGTAAGGGAGCCAAGCTGAACCTCACGTGAGCGTCGTCGTTAAAGGGCCCGACCTCCGGCCGACACCGACGACGATGATGATGGATGATGATGGACGCTGAGGTGGTCCAGGGTCAGGCCCTGTCTGTCTGTCGGTCTGTCTCCGGTTAGACACCGAGAATGTGGGCTGGGTTCCGGATGAATGCAGGGAGAGGTCTGCAGAAGGGTGAGGGAAAAGCCATGCTGCGTGTCGCCAGCAGGTTGTGTCCCCAGGCTGCTGCCTGGAGCCCAGCTCTGCAGGGAGGCGGGCAGAGCCTGGCCCCTCAGCTGTAGCCTCCCCGTCTACAGAAGGGTACGACGGGCTGAGTCAGCCCAGACCGGTGTGAACCCGTCTTCACCATTGACGCACACTTTCTGAGGCCCACTCTGCCCTCTGCTTAAGCAAACAGGGCAGAGGAGGAAGAGCCATCGGTGGTGATGGCAGCTGGGCCACTGGAGGCCATCGCCCTGGCCTCTCAGGACAGTGGAGCGATCTGGAGTCAGCCAGCAGAGCTAGTGATGCATCTGCTGGTTTGTCCCCAGGAAGGGTGGGGCGGGGCTCTGGCAGCCTGGAGCCCACTCCCTCCCTCCTGTGGAATGAGGGCACAGCAAGAAGAGAGGACGGAAACATGCCTGCACCCCAGGGCACTGGGAACACCTGGGCAGATTGATACTTTTCACTGAGTTCAGCTACTTGCCCTGGAGAGCTCCAGAATGTTCTAACGGTCCCCATTTCCCTCCTGAGCTCAGGTGCCAACACAGCATCATCCAATTTTTCATCCACTGGAGCCACCTGAGCTGAGCTGCAGTCACCCAAGGAGCTGTAATAAATGCGCTCCTTGTAATAAATGCACCTCTTGGAGGGAGCCGTAGGAAGCCCAAGCACAGTGAGCACTTTGCTATAAATACTAATGCTTTCCACAGACCTTGTTTAGAGGAACAGATTTACAGTGCGGGGAGGGGGGGGGGTCTGGGGTCTCCACCAAGAAAATAATAATCTGAATTTACAAAATAAACCTAAAGTGATTATCTACATGGCCATCTGTGAGTGGTTGTGTTTACAGAATGTCTCCTCCACGCAGGTGTATTTAAGTTGTTGGGTTTGGAAACCATGGTGTCACTGTACACACAGAGGGGTCAGTCAGCAAACTTGGGGGTGCTTGGCCCGGCCCTCAAAGCCATTTCACTTGGACTCAACAGGGCCTAAACTTTTTGTAATTTACATGGCTTTCAGGTGGGTCAAGTTCTGATGTAAACTTTTTGTAATTTACATGGCTTTCAGGTGGTCCCCCCCCACCACCTACTCTCCTACACCTAGCCCTTTCATAGGTGTATGTGTCCTGTCTGGTCTCAGGGGACGTGCGGGCTCACAACCACTAGTCAAGAGTCCTCAGCCATTCAAACAGGGGAAGCAAAGAGCCCTTGTCTTCGGAACTACGCCCCATCGTGGTTATCATGCAACTGTTAAGACAACTGTTGTAGGGATGCCTGGGTGGCTCAGTTAGTTGAGCATCTGCCTCTTGACTCTGGCTCAGGTCATGATCTCATGGTTCATGGGATCAAACCCCACATCAGGCTCTGCACCGACAGCAAGGGGCCTACTTGGGATTCTCTCTCTCAAAAAAAAAAAATAATAAATAAACTTTAAAAAATGTTGTAGTCCCTTCCTTGTCAGGAGCACATTTATGGCAAAGGGAAAATTCATATTTTTTTTGACTTTGCAATAATTGGGCAGCTTTTTCCTTTGCTCTATTTTTTTTTTATTCAAGTATAATTAACATAGTGTTACAAGTTTCAGGTGTACATTGATTCAACAATTCTATACATTACTCAGTGTGTACCACAATAAGTGTACTCTTAATCCCCTTCCCCTATTTTCACATTTTAATAAAAGATATTAAAAAGTTCAGTAAGTAATACAGGATGAGACAGAGATGGTTTATCTACCAGCATCCATCTACCCCTTCCTTCTTGCCATGAGTCGCCCCTCCCAGTAGTGGCACTTCCTTCAGGATTCCCCCCACCCCCCAGCTGCTCCTCGAAGTCCAATAGCCCCCTCTTCCACCCTCCAAGGGACTTATGAAGCCATTCATGCCAAGAAAAGCAGAAATGAGGGGTGTATATTTCCACCTACACTTCATCATCAAAGAAATTCTATTTGCCAACTCAAAGCACAAAACACATGCTATCTTCAGGTACAGTGAGGACTGTGAAAATTAAACCTATCTAGAGAAAGCCAGAAGCAAGTAGCAAGTCTCTAGCGTCTGGTAGATGCCTTATGGTGAACGCAAGGTCTCCAGGTGGCATTACACAGCCCAACCTTCCAGCAGTACACAGAGCCTCACTGGGACTCCTCGGTGTGGACAACAACAAAGTTAAAGAAACAAATCAAGAGGGGTGCGTGGGTGGCTCAGTCCGTTGAGCATCCCACTTTGGCTCTGGTCATGAGCTCAGGGTCTGGTCTTGGGAGTTCGAGCCCCGCATTGGGCTCTGTGCTGACAGCTCATTGGCTGGAGCCTGCTTCAGATTCTGTGTTTCCCTCTCTCTCTGCCCCTCCCATGCTCACACACACACACTCTCTCTCTCTCATAAACATAAAAAAAACAAAACAAAAACAAGAGGTCTGTGCCATTGTTGTCCAAGGGGACTCTCCTTCCACTCCTGCCCTCCCAGGGTGCCAAGAAGGATGAGGATAAAGACGGCCACCTACCCCCTTCTACCCCACCTATCTCTGCCTCCCCCACCTCCCCACTCCTATCCCACCTGCTCCTCCTATCTCCACCTCCCCCACCTGCCCCATATCCCCACCTGCCCCTCCTATCCCCGCCTCCCCATCCCGCCCCCCTGTACTCCACACACCTGCCCCCTATCCCCACCTGCCCCGTTCCATCCCCACCTACCCCATCCTATCCCATAGTAGTAGAGATGCTTGCTGTCCTCTGAGCCAAAGACCTTGATCACCATGCTGTAGAGATGCAACCCTTCCACCAGCATCCAGGCAAAGGCACTCAGGAAGAAGTAGTGCAGGAGCACGGCCAGCACCTGGCAGGGGACCTGGGAGCGAAGACACACAAGCGGACATCGCTCTGGCGGTTCCTGCGTCCAATTCCGGAACATCTGCTGCTCACGTGCCCTCATTTCCCGGCGAAGCAGAGCGGGGCGGGGTCCTGGCCCCCCTTCTCCCCCCCCCCCCCCCCCCCCCCCCCCGCTTTAGGGTTGGGGCGGGTGACTCCCGCACAGCGATTGGTTCAGGAGAGGGCGGGCGATCAGGCGCGGCCAATCAGCATAAACACGAGCGTGCAGCACGATTGGCTGGAGGTGGACACGTGAGCAGACCGGCCAATGGGGTGGGCTCTGGGGAATGGGCGGAGCCATCCGGCAGCCAGCGCGCGAGCCTGGGGCTTGTCAGCCACGTGGGCCGGCGGCTATGAGCAGGCACCCGAGCTGGACCAGCAACCCCGACCGGCTTAGGCCGCAACTGGGGCGCCCTGATCGCATGCCCGTGTCCACAGAGGCCGGGAAGGGGGCGGAATGGTGGGAGGGGGGATATAAATTTACATACTACCTTCAAATAATAAAAATAAGGAGAAAAAAGTAAGAGAATTGAAAACAGAAACGGCATGATTACGTCGGGCGGATTTCAGACACCAGGGGCCCTGGGGTCCCCTCCCGGGGTTGTGGGAACCTGGAGCCCCTGCACATCTGCTTCCCCTCCCAGGGGAGGGACGGTTGCACAGGCAGTGCCCGCATCACCCAATGCCTGATCCAAATTTGGAATTCCAGGCCCCTCCCAGAGCTGCTGAACCAAAATCTGTCCTAAGAAAATCCTGTTTGCTGATGCATCCAGAGAATGAGGCTGGCACATACCTGGTCCCTCCACAGTACATGTGGTGCTTTTTAGATGCCCCCCCCCACACACACACACCCCTAAACCTGCGAGGAAGGACTCTGCAGCACAGGAGGGTAGATCTCTCCCTAGGCAGCAGCCCCAGGACAGGTAGGTGGTGGCCGAGGATCCTGCTGGATCAATGTCACAGGTGTGTGCCCTCACAGATGGAGCCACAGGCAGGCAGAGGAGACACAGCCAGCTGTCCGGAGCTGGGCCAGCTCCCCTGGAGGCCTGTCTCTGTGGGAGATGCTCCCAGACCTCTACCTCCCAGAAATCATGAAGCCTCAGCCCCACCCCCATTAGCCAGGAGCCCAAGCCCTTCGGACCCCCTCTTGCTGGGCACAGCTGGTCTTCCTCTGCTAATTGTGTTCTGAGCAATCCTCCAGAAGGAATGAGGCCATCCCACTGAGTTCCCTACATCTGCAATCCCATTAGTGAGAACATGAGGGCAGATGTGTGGCTGCAGAAATGATCCTTCATTTGTCTTTCAAGTTAACTCCTGAGCCCCTCGCTGAAGGTGATTTCAGGCAGCAGGACATTGCTCTTTTCCGGCTCAATGAATCTACATCAACCAGCAATTCAGCCTTTCTAGAAGCTTCCCTGACTTTCCCATTTAAAGACTTTCAAAACTGGCTCCTATCCTGGCTCTCTGTTCTCTTTGTTTTCCTCCCCCCTCCTTCTGGATTTCCTTTAGGAGAAATGACCATTCTCCCAGGACACCGCCCAGAGGTGCTATCCCTCGTGTCCCTGCCCCAAGCCAAGAGGTGGGCAGTTGACTCAGGCTGTCACTCATTCACATTACTATTCATGAAATGTTCATTTTTAGCATGGATAACTTCAAACCATTTTCAAATCAACCTTTCCTAGCAATGAGTAGTTGTGATTTGCTCCCACAAAGACACCCACAGACTGTCTAAATCTGGTGTCTTCTACATTGAGTGGTGATAGATTTGGGGGAAAAGATATATTTAATCATAAATCCCTCTGTGACTTCGTTTTTTTTTTTAAACTGATGTCCTGAGCTGCCCCCCCTCCTCCCCTCTCCCACTCACAGACTCAACTACCTGCTGAACATTCACCTGCCTACTCAGGCCCACCACCCAGCCGACCTCCCACGTCAGACAGAGACAGCTTGCAATTAATTATCCACACGAAAGGGACCCCGAGGAGGGAGCCCAGCTCACAGGCCAGCCAGAGTCCTGGGTACTGTCACACAAGGACATAATGCTACCTGAGTGTTCAGGTGGTAAATGACAGCAGACACGAGGGACCCAGAACATTCTGCAATCACCAGCACTCCAGATGGGTAGCAGGAATGTTCCAGAATAACAGCTGCAGAACCTGAGCTGAAACTCAGTCTTTAGACACTGTGTTGGTGCTGGGTGGTCCCCCATACTCAGACCCGGGGCCAGAACTTCTTGGATGCTTGCACCTCACGAGGGACATGACAGAGAAGCCTCATACCTTTCCTAGAATGAGGCCCCAGAGGCTGGGCTCAGGTCACTATCAGAGTGGCCCCCTGTGCAGACTTGCCTGAGCCTTTCCCAGGCCTGGTTCCACCCATCCCCCAACAGCCTGGGAGAACATAACAGTCACAGCAACTCAAGAGCATCTCTCTGATAGGTTCTGGTTGGGGCCTGCGCAGAAGCTCCCCTCAAGTCTGGGAAGGACGTCACTCAGAGGGACGCTCCGCCGCGACTCCTCGTGGGGACACGGACGCAGAGCATGTGTAGGGGAGGAGAGCTGAGCCCCAGAAAAGCAGAGGACAAGACCCGCTCCCACCATGTCCAGGGGCGCACTCTATCCTGTATCCTGACCTGCCCTGCCAGTGAGCAAGGAGCCAAGACAGCCCCTCCCTGTGGCCATGGACCACTGCGGGAGCCACGGCCACCCCAGGAACGCTCAGCACAAGTGGGAGATGAGCACCGTTCCGTGTGAGCCTGTGCACGCCTTTCTTCACACAGCCCACGAGGGCCCCGGGACCCCACATTCACCGGGTTACCCTCCTCCAAGGAAAGCCATGGGCAGAGCTCCCCTGCAGGGCCAGACAGGGTGGCACCCTGAGTCTTACTTGGGGTGCACTCATGCCTGTCTTTGCTCACGAATTCCTCCGGCTGCACTCTGGGGTGTTTCCCCCCATGGCTACCGCCGTGCTCAGACAGGGAGACAACTGAAAACAGCAACGACTGACCTCGGAACCCATGGGCCGTGTGTGTGCATGGGTGCGAGTCGTAGGTGCACTTCAGAGACAGCTGTCCTGCCCCCAGACCATCAGGAGGCCCGCAGTCTCCCCCAGCACAGCCTGGAGGAGTGAAGAGGCAGTGCCATCCTCCCCTGATGGAGTGCCAGGGGACGGCAGCCCCTGGGACAAAGGGGCCCTTGCAGGAGGCACAGTCCGGAGGCTCCCCTCAGCCCTCCAGGGCTGTACGACCCTGGAACACAAGTTTCTCGGTCTTTCCACTGCCCCTGGGACTCTGGGACCCTCCAGGAGGGTCTGAATTCTCAAGCGTGATCCTCCGTGGCTTCCCACACCCTGTCCCGTTAACCCCCCGACTGCAGAGGAACAGCCTGAGGACCCGGGACCGTCGGGTTCCAGCTCACGGTCCGCCCGTCAGCCGGCTCGGCAGCGGAGGGAAACAGGCACAGGAATTGCTGGGATGTTCGGGGCCAAAACAGAGGAAAAATCTGGGAAGTCACACGGGGTCTGCAATTAGAACAGTCCCCTCAAAACAGCCCAACGTGTTTTCAAGTCACCCCCGCGCCCAGGTGACACCTAGTCCTGACGTTCTTAGTGGAAAAGGTGCCAACACGGCCAGCCAGCGGAGCAAACCAGAGGAGCCGAGAGGAGGCAGGAGCGAGGAGGGAGGGCGGCTGTGAGTCCATTTTTGTCTTGGGGCATGAGCTCCCCGGGGACAGCCGCGTCTCTGGATGTGCCCGAAAACCTTTCATGGCAGCCTTGGCCTGCTCCTCCCTCTACCCAAAATAACCCCCTGGACCATCCTGAAGATACGGGACCTGTCCTTTCACGTGCAGTTGGCCACTCTGCCTGCTGCTCCTGGTGGTGCTGGGGTTGCTGGAAGCCAGGGAGAGGGGTGACTGTGAGGTGGCTAGGGGACACGGCGAGGGGACCTGCCAGAAGGAGAGAAACCTTGGGAGTTCTCAGTCATAATGAGGAATCCTCCCCAAGGACGGACAGGGAGCACTGACCAGGGAGGCCTTACCCACCCTCACCTGGCCCCACCCCATCAAGTGCCCCACCCCCTCTTGTTTGGCCCCACCTCCTTTCATGGTGGTCTCTCTCCCTGTCAGTGAACCCTGACCCCCCTCAAGTCCCATGACCCGACCACTCCAGTCTCTGCTCCTCCTGAAAGTGGTGCCTGTCCTTGCCCTGTCCACAGTCCCCTGCTCATGCTCAGGCCCACTCTGACCTCAGAGCTCCTCTGATGCTCCCACCCCCTCTGGCACCAAAGCCTGACTCCCCAGGAAGTTCCCATCCCAACTCACCATCACCCATGCGGATTTCCATAGGAATTCTAGAATCAGCTCATCTATTTCTGCAAAAAGGCAGTTGGAAGTCTGATTGCCGTTGCATTGAATTTGTAGATTGCTTTGGAGACTGTCGCCGTCTTAACAACAGTAGATTCTGGAGTGACACAGCCCTCTCTCTCTGGATGCTAAGAGCAAAAGGAATATTCCAACAGCAGTGAGATGGCCTTCACTTATAATAAAGGATGGGCCTTTGGGGAGGCCCAGGGATTCATTTCCAGGAGAGAGTGCTTCATGCAGATGGCTAGGCATCTGACTCTGAAGAATCTGTGAATTAAGGAAAACTTTGGGATTTAAAATAGACACGGACTCGATCCACCCCACCCCCCATATTCCCCAGTCTTTCCTGCACTATTCTCTGCAGAGACAACTGGTCAGGTCTACAGGGTGCTTAAGGGTGCAGAATCCTTGACTAGAAACTAGAAATCACAGGGGATTGGAGTGCAGAGAGGTGATGGGGATGGGGAGGATTTCCCAGTTCTGTCTGCGCTAATGAGGTGGCTCCTATGGAGACAGTATCCAGGGGACACTGGACCATGAGCACAGGCCAATCAGGTCACCTCTCAAGAACCCAGCACAGACTGAACAGCGCGTCCAGCTGCATGTCTGTCCCTGCGCTACAACCTGAGGCCACCCTGTTCCTCCCTCCACCCCAGGAAGGGGGGTCAGGAGACAGAGGTATCCGGGGGAGTCCAGACCGAGCTCCCTGCCGCCTGCAGGACTGGATGCCCGCTTTGAGTGAGGCGGGACAGGAGCCCGGGACGTGCTGTGTCTATGCGGGGGGCTCAGAGGCTGCAGGCCGCCTCAAGGCTTCGAAGCCAGCACGTGTCCTGCTCTGACTGTGGTTTACTCCAGGACTGACTGACAGCACAGCCACAGGAAGCCACGTAGATGTGTCCCAAAGAGCTGATGGTGTAAGTTGGGGGAGTTCCTTTTTAATAGCCAATTGCTGCTTGTTGTAAAAGATGATTAGTTCTCACTGTTCATTATGTGTCTCCTTGAGGTTTGGGGAAGAACATCATTTTAGTTGCGTATAGTATGGGTTTGCTGGAGACCTGAAGACTGTTTTTAAGGTTAGCCTCTGGGGATAAATGTACAGCCTTGCCTACTGGCCCCTGGGTATACGGGGCTCCTTGTCCAGCTCTGGGTAAAGAAGAGAATGGGGAGAGCCCATGGGGAGCATCCCCCGCGCCCTAAGCTGCACCCAGGCTGCTGAGGGGCTCAGGCCCTGATGCCCGGACAATGGCGCAAGTGGTCAGAGCCCAACCCGACAGGTGGGGTCCCAAGCCTGGCGCTGACACAAGAGCTGTGTGCTCCTGGAGGGGTCCTCGCTACCAAGGCCGTGGCCTCCTTTTTTGAAAAGCAGGAGAACGGCCCATTCTGGAGGGGTCATATTCAGCCATTCATCCAGCTCCTATAATAGACCCAGGAGGATCCTCCCTCCAGCAGTCTCAGACCACGTGGTCGCGGACTCTCCCCGTGGAGGGGGGGAGGTGGATCACTTGACAAAGTCCCAGCCAATCAGCACCCTGCCCCCCCCAGGCACGTGATTGGCTCAGACACAGGGGTGTGGCTCCATCAGGGCAAATCAGGTGCCAAGACACGTGGCAGCAGGGTCCTGATCCCTCTGCCTCAGCCTGCTCCCCATCCTTCCCTCCCGCTCCCTTGTCCCTCATCTCAGCGAGGCCACCTCCACAGCATCGGAGCCAGACTGTCCCTGCCCTCCCCTCCTGGCCACCAGCCCTCCCCACAGCCACTCCAGCAATCCCACATCCACTTTGGCACAGTGACCCTCCAATTCGGGGAAGGTCCTGGATCCTTCTCTGCTCCCCTCCAACCCTTCCTGCCCCACTGCCTCCCCCCCTCCCCCGCCACCGCCTGGTTCCTGGTCTTGGCCCCCCCCCCCCCCCCGCCCATCATGGCCCTTAGGATTCCCTTTGAATTTCCATCCCAGCGCAGTAAGAACCCGGGACCCTGACGTTCTGTTCTCTCCTAAGTGGCAGTTGGACTCTCCCCATGACCCCGCAAGTGTACGTGCTGACCTGTCTCCACGCACAGGGAGTGTTCCAGACTGTGCTCATCTGGGTCTCCATCAGCTCTTCCCCACTGCAGCCAGGCTCTGAACACCTGGGAGATCACCTGAGGACTGGGAGGGGTAGGCTCTGCTGGGGCCCAGGGGCGGGAGAGGAAAAGGAGCAGACAGAGCTCTGGGAGACCTCACAGATGCCCTGGGATGGATGGGGGAGCCCCTGGGGAGGCCGCCTAGGGACGGGAGTGCCCCCCACTCTAGTCAGGAGATGTGAGTTCCTGCCCCAGAGTCCATAGTACTCTCATTCTGCAGGCAAGGAAACTGAGGCACAGAGAGGTTAAATATCTCTCCTGAGGCACCCAGCAAATGGGCAGAGTCAGGATTTGAACCCAGGGTGGTCGCTTCAGGGGTCTCACTCACCGTGTGCGGAGCCCACAGGCTAAGTGGGGTGCTACTCAGAATGGAAGAGGGACGCCTGGGTGGCTCAGTCGGTTGGGCTTCCACTTTGGCTCAGGCCATGCCCTCAGGGTTTGTGGTTCGAGCCCCACATCGGGCTCTGTGCTGACAGCTCAGAGCCTGGCACCTGCTTCGGATTCTGTGTCTCCCTCTGTCTGCCCCTCCCCCGCTTCTGCTCTGTCTCTCTCTCTCTCAAAAAATAAATAAACATTAAAAAAAACAATTAAAAAAAAAAAAAGAATGGGAGAGGGTAGGGTGCAGTCCAGAGGAGCAGGGATGGGGATTCTCTGCAGGAATGGAGGTGGGAAAGAGGCTGTTACCGGGTAGCTGCACAAGTTCACTTCTGTGTGTAAGGAGGTGTCACTCTTCAGACATTGGCTGCGAGGAGGGGAGCAGTCACACGGAGACACTGAGGCCCGAGAGGTGCAGTGATGTGTTTCACGGACAGGTGGGCAAGTGGCCAAAGGGAGGGGGGGATGGGCAGAAAGACGCCCGGGGCCCCCATCTGTGCTCGGCAACACTGACCCCTGGTCACTAGGGACGATTAAATTGCTTACATCAGGGGCGCCTGGGTGGCTCTGTTGGTTAAGTGTCCGTGTTTGGCTTAAGTCATGATCTCATGGTTCATGAGTTCAAGCCCTGCGTAGGGCTCTCTGCTGTCAGCACGGAGCCTGCTTCAGATCCTTTGTCTCCCTCTCTCTCTACCTGCATTCTCTCTCTCTCTCACAAAAAGAAATAAAAAATAAATATTAAAAAAAAATAATTACAGCGGCACCTGATTGGCTGGCCCAGTCGGTTAAGTGTTGGACTTCGGCTGAGGTCATGATCTCACGGTTTGTGAGTTCAGGCCCCACATCAGGCTCTGTGCTGACAGCTCAGAGCCTGAAGCCTGCCTCAGATTCTGTGTCTCCCTCTCTCTGCCCTCCCTCTCTCTGCCCCTCCCCCCCTCTCAAAATTAAACATTAAAAAAAATTTTTTTTTAATTACATTGAATGTTCCTCAGTTGCACTGCCACATTTTAATTTCTCCGTAGCACCGTGCCTGTGACTACATTTGTGGCAGCGTGTGGGACAGCACAGTTACGGAGAGCAGGTGGAGGCCCCGGAGAGTCTGAGCAGGAGGACACGGCATGACATATGCTGGGAAGGGCGCCCTACACGGCCACGCGGGGAGCTGCAGGGGTGTGCACAGAAGCGGGAGCTCACAGACCTTGTGCAGGAAGGATTCAAAACAAGGCATCAAGGCATGAGAGAACTCCAAGGTAAGATTATTATCATTTTAATTGGGTGTGATCAAATTTAATTTTTTAAATGTTTATTTACTTTTGAGAGAGGAAGAGAGCACGAGCAGGGGAGGGGCAGAGAGAGAGGGAGACAGAGCATCTGAAGCGGGCTCCGCTCTGACAGCACAGGGCCCGTTGTGGGGCTCCAACCCAGACACCGTGAGATCATGACCTGGCCAAAGTCAGAGACTTAACCGACTGAGCCACCCAGGTGCCCCTAGGGTTTTATTTTAATGATTTGCATTTGAGAATGAAATACCGATCTGTTGAGTCACCCATGACAGTAAACAGACCTCCCTGATGGAGACCTCCCTGCTGACCTGTGACCACCGGTGACTGATGAGCAGGGCTGGGAGGGATGTCACGACGACAGGCACCCTCTAATGGCAACTCCTTGTAACTAGCTCAGGGCTGAGGCACAGGTAGCTTTGCCCCCTGTGGTGCACACTCGCTGTCCCTGTAGGAGGCAGACATGAAGCAGCAAAGCAGGAGCCCGAGAGGCGCAGACACCCCGCCTCCAAGGGCCAAGCCACACCCCTCTGACCAACCTGGGAGGACTGGGTGATCTTTTTCAATAGTCGGGTCCTCATAGAGCAGGGATTGTGTCCCCTCAACCTCCCTCTTGTTGAGCTGGGTGGATGCATTCAAGGCTTTTCACTGTTGTTGGAATTATATAAATCCTGGCAGGCTAATGAGCTGGGGCGGGGGGGGGGGTGGGGGTGGGTTCTAGGTGGTTTAGTTTTCAAAAGCAGTCAAACAAAATAGGTATATGTTATGCTTGGCCCAAGGCTAACTTTCTAATTAAAACAGACTGCAGGTGGGAAAAAAAAAGCAAATAAATACAGCAACAATTATGCATGTGCACATGTGTTCGGAGAGGAGATGCAGGAGGTAGGATGAGGCCCAGCAGAGTGATTGCCTGCCAGGAATGAGCACTGGGCTGAGGGTGCAGGTCCCAGAAGCAATGAGGCTACAGGAAGTGGAGCTGCGTTAATGTTCCTGCCATGGCCCTCAGAAGGGCAGTGAAGAGGGGAGAGACTCCTGGAGTCTTGCAGGAGACAGGTGTTTGTCTCCAGAATTCTCTGCCCTATGTTGGGAGGTAATGTTTCTTCTCCTCTGTCCTTGTCAGGTAAAGATCGCTCAGTGCATATTTAGGTCCTGAAGGGCCTACCTATGAGATGGCCACCAGGGGAGAGGGGCAGTGAACCGTGAAGAAATCCGCCCACACACGTGGAAGATCCCTGACCTCAGCCAAGTTGTGCCCTGGGTAATCAGGGATGAGCCCCCCAAAGTGTATGTTACATGAGGTTCCCCAGATGGTGGCCTTCAGCCACTCCCCCCCCCCCCCAGAGCCCTCTCTGCCCTCCCAGAAGCCCCTCAAAAGTTCCCTCACTCACCTGCAGACTTCACCCCTGTTCCCCTCCCCCCCAGGTGGAATCGCCCTCAGCAGTTCTGTCCAGGACCAAGTAGCTTTCAGGGCCAGGTTGGCCGTTGGTGCTGTCCAGGGTGCTGAACGCCGCCGGGACACCAGGGTGGGGACAGTACCCTCAGCCCACAGATGGACACGTGCGGGGATCCAATAGCAGAACTGACTACTGTTTTAGCGTTTCCTTCATGCCCTAAATCCAACCGGTAAGAGCTTGAAAATACAGGATGGAGAGATTTTCTGACTAAAATGATGCTTCTGAGCTGAAGCCTGGGGAGATAGTGCTTTATGCTGCATGTCCTCAGAGACAGTGCAGATTCTGAGACACAGCACATCACCAGATTCACTCAGAAGTCTGCAGGCTGAAGATCCGTGGCGGTGGGAACAATGCTGATGTGGTTATCAACCCGCTCAGCAAACGTTTATCCACTCCTCCCGATCATAACACTGTGCTGGGCGGACATTCAGGGGCTCGCAAAGAGACGTAAGGTGGGGTCTGAATCTGCAGGGTTAGAGACAATCGTGAGTCAACATTAAGTATAGAATACTAAAGATGAGGTGACACATATTACAATGCTGTCACCATCTAGCTGGTAAATTTAGGAAGTAACCGGTTTTGTCAGGAACTGGCGTCCTGGGAGCTCGCTGCGGAGTCTGGGGTTGAGAAGTGTTAACAGGACACCTTCATGTTACGCCTAGTTCCCTATCACGATCCCACGTCTCCATGAAGGTTAACCTAAGACTTATTGTTGTTACTGGAGCTTTGGAAGAGGGTCATCCATGAGGAGTATTAGCCTCAAGGAAAGGAGAAAAATGTGTTAGTACTTAGTCATAGTGTCAGATAGCAACCATGTTTCTCTGCATGTGTGTGTGTGTCTCTCTCTCTCTCTCGGCCACATGCATGCAATCTTCTGCTTCTTTCTATGTGCAAATGTCGATATTCTGTACCTCACACTGGCTCTCCCCCATGGACCCCAGGCACTGACTTCTGTAGAGATTCACACTTCCAACATAATGCACGAGCACATAATAGGTAATGTCCTTCCCTCTTGGTTCGAGTCTAGAGTTCTCCATTTGGTGCAGTGATGTCAGCAGTCTGGCTCAGGCCAATTACCACAGTGAGGAGAAGGCTCTGTTGAGAGGGTTGCAATTACGTGGTTGGGAGACGCCTCTTCTGTGGTGTCTGTTCTGGGGCCACTGGATGATAAACAGTGGCTGCACGAGTGAGACATTACCGAGCACCTGCACGTGCCCCTGACCCAGCGTTTTTACGAGTGAGATCCCGTTTCGTTCTTAAAACATCATTGCGAAGTGCCTCAATTTTACAAGTGATTGATATTCAGAGAGAAAAAGTTAATTTTCCATGCTGATTCGCCCGCTAGGTGGTGGGACTGAGATTCTCATCCAGCTCTTTCTTTTAGTGCCATCTGCCTCCTATGCGGCCAGTGACAACAAGCACAGTTATTAAGCCTCTGCTTTTAATGGTCTTCCTAAGACACTTGCAAGTTGTTCTTTTTCATAATGGCATTTCCAAATTGCACTCACAGGTCTCCTTTGTGATTTTTCATCTGCTTTCTTGTGTACATGGATGGCTTGCTTGAAACCCTTTTACATATTTTCATGGGCTACAGAGGGGTAAACAGTGTCAACCACCTCTATGAACAGCATGTTTCTGTCACAAGGCGAGCCAAAGTGTGTGACCCCTGACCTTTGGGAGGAAAGATGAGCAAACACACACACGCACACTCACACACAAACACACATACAAATACACATACAAACACACACCCGTGCACACTCACATATACACATTCATACACATATGCACACACATACACACAAACACCCATGCACAGGTACACACACTCACACAAACACACATGTGCATGCTCACACATGTACAAAGACACATGCACACACAGCACAATACACATACACACACCCATGCACACTCACACATACACATTCATACACATATGCACGCACATACACAAACCACCTGTGCACACACACTCACACAAATATACACATGCACACACACAAACACACATGCACGCACAAGCACATATACACATACAAACACATACCCCTGGGCACACTCACACACACATACACATACAAACACAAATGCACACAAGAACACAAACACATCCACTCACATGTACACTCACGCAAATGCACATGCACATTCATGTAAACACCCATGCATGCACACTCACACATACACATTCATACACATATGTACACACATACACACAAACACCCATGCACATGTACACACACGTTCACACATACACATACAAACACACACCCCTGGGCACACATGCACACTCATGCACACATACACATAAATGCACAAATATAAATGCACACAAGCACACTCACACAAAAACATACACATTCATAAATACACACCCACACAAACACCCATGCACACACACACACACACACACACTACATGCACACTCATGCAAATACCCATGCACACACACTCACACACATCCCCACTCACACAAACACCCATGCATGCACACTTACACACATGCACACACATGCACACTCACACAAGTACACCGTCAACTTCGAGGAGTCACCTCAATGTCTTTGGTTCCCCTTCCTTTTGAACATGCGCCTTCCTCTTCCCGGGTCTCAGGCAGCCTGGGCTCGGGCACTGTGTCACGTTTTTCCCGGAGGAAAGGAGCCAACACGCTCCTGCACCCTGAGCTGGGCGTGGCTGCATGGTTTATCATAAAACCCAAACAAGTCAACGCTTAGCTCATAAGAATGGCTCTCTAAGGGCTGAAGGCTACTAGATAGAGGAAAACAAGACACTACTGGTCAGGAGCTGGGTCTTCTTCTGCCCAGCACCACCCAAACTGGCGATAACTATGTGCCCTGTCCAGGGCTGGTCCTGCGTACCTGATGACACCTTAAAAGCAGCATGGCATCCATGTACATAATATGAGTGGAGGAAGTTCCAAGTTCTGTCAGGGCCCAGATTTTCAGGACCAGGGGGTGGCCACTGCTGAGTTAGTGCTATGGCACCGTCACACCATCACACCATCACACCATCCATCCATCCATCCATCCATCCATCTTAATCAAGCTCCCACTGTGTGCAAGGAAATGCTCCGTCCTGCTGTGCAAACAAGAGGAAAAGAACTAAAGCTGTGATGGTCAGAAGAGGCCAGATGGCTACAGGAACGACAGGTCTGTGGCTTATTCATCGCTCGTGAGACGTGCCATCAGGGTCACGTGCAGGGAGCAGCGCCATGTTGAATGCTGCCAGCTGCTGCGCCAGCAGGAAAGACGGTCCTTGGGGGGGTCTATTGGGGGGGTCTTGCATCGGCAATTAAATGCTCTGATTAGACATGGCACGTGTCATTTCCACTCGCAACTCCTCGACCAGAACCGGTCACTGTCCCCGCCCAACCACAAGGGACCTGGAGCGCAGTCCTTCCATGCAGAAGGTGAGAACCAGGCACACCTGGCCGACGTCACCACGACGCCCCCTGGGGGAAGTGGGCTCTTCCATCACGGCTTCTCCCCTGTGCTTTCCAAGGCTTGCACCTCACTCAGACCTGGAGTCTGGGGGCTGGGGCACCTTTTTCTGCCAATAGTTTGGTCCTGGGAGCCCTCTCTGTGGAGGATGGGGCCTGACATTGGTCCTTCTCTGTATCATACTCCTGTAAGGACCAGACATGAGTCCATACAGGGCGCTCACTGCGACAAAGGCTTTGGCAACTCCCCACCCGCAGTCCTGTGCTGTACAAACTCCCGAGCTGCCCATGAGCGACTCTCTTCCTGGGGCACACGAGTGGTGTCAGGCGACTAGGGTGGACGTATGGGAACATCTTGCAGGGACCCTGGATTCTCCTGAGGCAGGCAGCCCATCTGCAGTGAGGCTTACACGTGTAAGCCCGAAGACTCTGCAGGCTTCACCTTTAATCCACGTCCTAACACTTGGTGTCATGTTTCTCTGGAACGCTAGATTGAAATGTGTCACTTACTCTTTCACCAAAGAGGAGGCCGGCTTGTGATTGAATATCATGGGACCACCTTTCTGTCCTAATTCTCTCCAATATTTTGGTGGAGGTTCAGTGTGGGGTCTCCTCCTGGGGATGGGGGGTGGTGGCAAAGGAGCTGCTAAGCCCATTACCTCTAGAAGATGTATGTTTTCTCTCGGCTGCACAGTGCCCTTGGCCGATCTTGTACAGGATTAGGTATGCGAAAAGCGCCAGCCACCTAAGAGAACTCTGTTTAGGGCTAATTATTTTATTTTATTCACAACACCCATTTATTTTCCATGAGTGCCGTCAGTAACTCACACGATTCACTTCCTTGTACACTGTGTGTGGGGGAGGGGGGGTGTAGAACCGTGGCCCGGATGGCCGACACCCCATCTCACTTGCCTCGAGCCTTGGCCAAATGTGTCACACCTCTTGAGACTCAGGGACCTCCTCTGCTCAGTGACTTCAAAACACATGGCTCTCGGGGCCGCGATGAGGGTTAGAGACGGTGTGAGCTGATCCATGTTGGGTAGATTTCCATCTGTCTTCCCCATGGCTCTGGCCGGAGAGTTATGGTGGCTGGGGCAGCTCACGGGTAATCCAGGACATCTCCTCAGTTAACTTTCCCAAGAGATAAGGTCTTCTTCACCTTCTTTACGTGACCAGAGTTATGAACATAGGGAGGATGCTTGGGCAACAGCTCTGGTTGACTTCATCCCAATGTCCGTGTAATCTGTTCAGGAATTGGATATATCATTTTCAAAACCTTTCAAGGCACTGACCAGGAACACTAACCAGGGTCTTATAAGCTTGCAACATTCAGACAACTTGTAGAAACTCATTTTCTGTCATATTCATGAGAAGGATCGGAAGCTGTCCCACTGAAGTCAAGAACCTAGTGAAGATGGCTGATGTCACTGGCATGAACGATATTGCATGGAGATTCTCGATAACACAAGGACAAGAAAAAATGTGTAAATATTGAGAAAAGTGAGACATGATTATCCCTATTGACAGAGTGTACGATTGTCTACATAGGAAACACAATTAGTAAATACCACAAATCGTTAGGACTTAAAGGAAAATTCAAAATACAAAAATGAAAGCTGTCTTCATGATCAGCCATAACCCATGAGAAGATCCTACAGAAAAAGTAAGTTTCCCTTTCTACTAGCAGCGAGACCTTTAAGGTATGTGAGTCAGCCTGGTGAACAGGTGAGGGTTTACAACGGTGCCTGTAAAATATCCCTGACAAAAGGAAGCGGATATTTGCTGTTTCGAAGCAGAGAGCCTCAAAATTATATCGTTCAACGTCAACACCGTTTCATGGACATGACAGATGGATTCCAAGTTCATCTTGAAGAGAAAATCCGAGAACAGTAAAGACAAGAAAGGAAGGCGGTGACTCCCTCCCAGTGTCAAATATATAACCAACATGTCATATGTACAATAAGTGTAGTTGAAATAAATAGAGTAGATGTATCAATAGAACATAATGAAAAGTCCAGAAACAAACAGAAGCATGTAAGAAATTAACAGCCAAGAAAGGAGGTATTTCCAATCCATAAGGGATTGATGGCAATAAATGGTGTGGAGACACTTGTCTAGCATTGTGGGAAAATAGAATAAAATTAATCTTCAACCTCATATCATTTCCAAAAATAATTTTTAACATGGATTTAAGACCTACCTATAAAACAAAACTATAAAAAAAATGGGACAAAAATATAAGAAGATGTAACCTGCAGAGACAAAAGATCTTGGACAAGAAAAAAAAATGCAAAAAGGTAAAATAAAAAACACAGAAGCCTGACTACTGCAAAATTTAACATTTCTATAGGACTAGAGATACAGGCAGGAGATTACTCACAGGCTAGGAGAAAACATTCATACAGCACGGAGCGAGGGGTCCACATGGACCGCGTGAAATCACCCTCATAGAGTAATCTGAGAAGGATAAGCAACCCAACAGAAATTCAGACAAAGAATTCAAACTCACACTTCACAGGAAAGAGATTACAGACAGCCAACAAACATTTTAAATGGTCAGCTCAGCAGGAATGAGGGAAAACAAGTTAAAACAAGGGTTTTTCCCACCTGTTTGATTGGCAAATATGAGAAGTATTACATGGAGTATTAGCAAAGATGTGTGAAAACAGGATTCTTACATTCTGTTGGTGAGCATGTTTAACTTTGAATAGCTTTTGTGGAGAGCAATCTGGGTGTCTCCATTAGAGCAGAAACCACACATGCCCTGTGGTTCACCAATCCTGCTTCTCAGAATTGACCCTGGAGGAGGGTTCACACGCGGGCGGGGGAGGTGAGAATTAGGATATTCCCAATAATGTTGACGGAAATAGGAACAGCCTGGAGGGCAAAAATGGAATTGAATGTCATGACAGGGTTAAATTACAGCGTTTGGTTAAAGGATGATGAGTCTGCTTAGTTCTGGCTCACCTGCTGGGACCGGACAGCCTTGGCCCCTCTGTGGGTGGAATAGTGTGATCTTGGGGCAGGGGCATGGAGGAAGCTGCCCCACCTCACAGTGACGCCCCGAGGCTGGATCCGGGTGGGTGAGTCCTTCGAGATGGTTTCTGCCGTGTGGACGGTTGAATCCCGGGAAAGGACTGTGTGTCCTCCCCGGCTCAGCCAGAGCAGCGCAGCGGGCAGAATTGACGCTCAGGGTTCTCCCCTCAGGGGAGATTAGCTGACGTTTGTGGGGGTGAGTGGAGAAATGCCAGGGGTCCAGCCCATGGGACATGGCAGCCTTGGTCAATGTGGCCCTGACCCGCCCATGCCATCGGCGCACTGAAGACATACGGTCCTCTGCCCGGAGTGCCACAGGGGTCCTCAGCCCTCACATCGGGGCTCAGTGCCTTCACATGCCCATGCTGGGACTCAGATCCGTTCCCCCCAAAGTCTGAGGCAGAGAGACTGGCGAGGATTATGGGTTCCTGTGTTGGAGCACATTTGAAATTGTAATGAGCAGGCTTGGTGATGCGTTGAATGTGTTTGATATCGACAGGAGAAATTACCCCTTTTCGAAGCCAGCTCTGTGCTTTCATAACACGCGTCAGATCAATGTCTAGAAAACAAACACAGTCACCAGGCGACTCAGCAATGCATCCTCAGGGGGAGCCTACCACAGGAAATGCTGCACAAATTAGCTGGGGGAACCACGCAGGTCTGTCCTCAGGGGTCAGCCAGAAGGCTTTGCAGAACGGACCCCGAGTGCTGATGAGCTACAGGACCAAATAGGAACCTCCCACGGGCCCCAGCAGGTGGCCCCCACGGGGAAAGAACACAGGGATGTTTGAGCCCCTAAAGCTTTGCTACTCAGACCGGGGTCTGTGGACCAGGAGAACCAGCTCACCAGGAACTTAGAAATGAAGACTCAGGCCTCTTCCCTCCACATCTGCCCCTTCGGGGAATTAGAGCCCCTCCTGGGATCAGGGCACGTGGTGGACCAGAACAGAGGCTCCATTTCCCAGCCTCCATTGCAGCCTCAGGTGGCCATGTGACCAGGTCCTGGCCAACGCACTGTGAGCAGAGGTCATGGGAGGAACTTCCAGGTCATGCCCTGAAAGGATGGAGGTGAGCCCTTCCTCCCATTCTTCCACTCCCCTAGCCACATGAGGCCAGTCAGCCTGGGGTCACCACTACTCTTCTTGGCCCAGGAGAACCAAACAGATGGGGGATTTTGTAGGGTTTGGAGCAATGTAATTGTTTATCATGTGGTGACCACTTAACTCCCTGTGCCTGGGCTTCTTCAGTCGTGAAACACAGATGATAGTGATGGTGATGGTGACGTGACAATGATGGTGATGATGGTGATGATGGTGATGATGATGATGATGGTGGTGATGATGATGATGGTGAAGATGATGGTGATGATGATGGTGGTGATGATGATGATGAGGATGATGATGATGATGGTGATGATGGTGATGATGGTGATGATGATGATGATGGTGGTGATGATGATGATGGTGATGGTGATGATGATGGTGATGATGATGATGGTGATGATGATGATGGTGATGATGATGGTGATGATGATGGTGATGGTGATGATGATGATGATGATGGTGGTGGTGATGATGATGATGGTGATGATGATGATGATGGTGATGATGGTGGTGGTGGTGATGATGGTGATGATGGTGATGATGATGATGGTGATGGTAGTGATGATGATGATGTTGATGATGATGATGGTGATGGTGATGATGGTGATGATGTTGATGGTGATGATGGTGATGATGATGATGGTGATGATGGAGATGATGATCATGAGGGGGATGATGAGGCCTCCTGCTAGCGAGAGGAGGAGAAGTGATGGAGTTGTGGGAGGATATGGAACATAAGGTGTAACTATTACTACTACCATTATTATTATTAATATCTCATACTCCTAGTGACATGGAGCTTTCCCTCACCCAGCAGCCGTCCCTCTTGCCCTGGATACATCTTTATAAGACAGGAGCTGTGCTCTCTTCCCACCTTCTCCTCAGCAGGAGTCCACCACAGGGGGCATGAACGTCCGCTAGGCAAGGAGGGGACACTGTGGGTCCCCTGACCCTGTACTGCAGGCCCGACTGATCCAGCATCCTGAGAAGACTCATTAACCACGGACCCAGTTTCCTGCAGTAGCCCCAGGACCGGTGGTATTCACACTGCACTTGACTAAGGGCAGTCAGGAATAGACATCAGAGGGCAGGTGCTGAATCGCTTCGTTACTGAGCCACCGACGTGCCCACCTCCTGGGAAGTTTGTGGCTGCCACTGCAAGGGCGGTGGGGCTGGAGTCCCAAGCTGCTGTCTACACTGCAGGCACCTAAGTGTGGATGGGGAGGGCAGAGAGGGCAGAGCCCGCTGATTATTAAGAAGGCGGGGCCCCTTTTCTTGCGTTCGGTTGCATTCTGTCATCTTCCACGAGGGCCTGCTACCTACGCCTGCAGACTTTTCCGGCAGGTTCTCCCTGTGCGTGGGGTTGGGTGTGGGGGCTCCGCAGACAGCGCACGTCCCTCACCTTGTCTGGTAAAATGCCAAGCAAGTGTCACTGCTGATCTGCCCGTTGCCTTTTCACTTCTCTGTGCCGTTTCCACTGCTTGGTGTGCAGTCCATCCGGAGGCTCTGAAACTCGCTTTCTCTCCCGCGTGTCTGCTCTGCTCCCTCCAGCAACCAGTGGAGATTTCTCTACTAAACTGAGCTCGGGACAAAGCTTTGTAAAACCAGAGACTCGGCAGGAGAAAGAAAGTCTAAATAAAATAATGTTCCTGGAAGAATCTCCATTTTAACACATTGCCCAGGATGGAGTCAAGCTGGAGAGATCTGTAACCAGCCTATTGATTTTTGCCCAGAGGTGGGGGGAGCATTGCTGCTGGGGGTGGGGTGGGGCTGCATCGCTGCTGGGGGGGTGGGGGCATTGGAGCTCTTTCCAGTGTGCACGAGGGGTGGGGGTGGGGGTCCGAAGAACCCACAGGGCACAGCAGGCACTCTGCAGGTCCGAGATGTGGCACTTAGTGGGGGCAGCACAGAGGAAGGTGGGCGGAGCCTCTGCTCACCTGCCCCCCTCCTGCAGGGGCTCAGCAGGGGGTCCGCATCCAGGTCTGGGCAGGGCAGCCCTGCACTGGGGGATCTTCCCTCCCCAGCAGCCCGGACCCCTGTCCTGGTCCCAGGACGGCACATTCCTCCAAAGCCAGTGTGACTGAAGGCAGAGCATGTGTCCTGGGCAGTGAGGGGCATTTGCGCCCCACTCGTCCATCAGCCCTGACAGAGCCCCAGGGAGCTGGGCTCCTATCCCTGGTCAGCCCACTCCCCGAGGACCTGCTCTGCGGGCTCTGCGGGGGCCCCTGTAGGTCGTTGGGGGAAAGCTCTGCGGTTTGGGGCTGATTGGAGCCCCGGGGAGGCGAAGGGGCCTGAGGATGGGGGTGACTGGAGGCTCTTGGGACATGGGGCGGGGACATCCCGGGACACTTCCAGCACCTACTCCTGTGCTGAGAACTCCAAGGGGCCCCAGGCCTGCCGGCTGTGGACACGGTTCCCGCAGGACGTCGGCGGGGGGGGGGGGGAGGCCCTAGGAGTCCCCTGACCAGGCTGCCCCTCCCCTGGCCGAGGGCATCCCCCTTCCCGGCAGCCCTTCGAGTCAAGGCAGCGCTGAGCCCAGGTCTGTGGTGACAGGTGAGCAGAGAAGCTGGGAGCCTCTCTGCCCAGGACGGCACCCCCTGTCCCCCCTCTGTCTTGGGGGCCGTTCAGACACAAGTGGGAATAGTCCCCACGGTTTTCTCAGGAGGGCACCCTCCCCCACTCTCCTACCAATCACACGCTATTTGAAAACAAATTCATGAATTAAAACCTTCAGACAGGCTGGAGTCACGCACGTGGCTCCCAACGAATTAAAACAGAAACGTGAAAAATGTCCCCTTATTTCATCCTGTGTCACAGAAATGAATGTGTTGCTCTCAGGCTCATAAATTTTGGGGAGGAGTTTTTGTAAAAATACCGCAAGCCTCAGAGACGCTCTGTGCCCGCACAGCCGGACACGGAGTCACAGCCGTCCTCAGACCCAGAGACACAGGGACCTTCACCCTGTGCGTCTGAGTGGGGCCCCTGGGGCCGGCACCGGGACGCGTGGCATCCGGGAGCCTCCCCGGGACCCCGCACTCACAGAGGAGCTCGTCCCTGCGGGGAGAGGCCTCAGGAGAAACGGAGGAGAACTTGGGGTTTTGGTGGGTGACAGAGGGGTGCCACACCCTGGAGAAGCCGACCAGAGAGGGTCGTGGTGGGGGGCTTTTCCCACCTCTCTGCATCCTGCCCACCCCTGAGACACTCAGGCCGTCCCCTGATTGGACGAGGCCCACCCACATCATGGGGGCAACCCGCTTTACTGATACTTCACAGCCAGCCTCATCCAGAAACCCCCTCACGGAAACATCAACCCTGGATCTGGGCACCACAGCCCAGCTGGCTCGACACACGAATTCCCCACCACAGACCCTGGCTCAGGTCCTCACTGGCCACCGTGTCCCGTCACTCTGCTGGGGCATCTGTTTCCAATGTAAAGCACGGGACAGGGCCCAAGGGATGCGGGAGGCAGGACTGTCCCCGGCGGAGTCATGTCCTGGGGGTCCCTGGGAGGGGCAGAGGAGAAACCAGGCCCCGGGAGGACGACCTGGCGCCGATGTGGGCTGGGCTCGTGGTGGGGGGCCACGTGGACGTCTGCCCCTCCGCTGGCCCAGCGCAGGGACCCCGTCCAGGGGTCGTTCTCTGGCCCTGCTCTCAGCTCAGGGCGGGCTTGGCCCCCCGTGTTCACTCAGGCCCGTGTGAGTCAGGTGTGAGCACCGCAGGGGCTCATCCACCACCGAGGACGGCTCCTGGCGTGGGCAGGGCACCCATCGGAGCCCATCAGATTCAGGCACTGCCACCCGGGACCTGGGGACCCTGGTGGGCTCCAGTCCCCGCTGGAGACCCTGGGACGATGTGGGCATCGCCTCACCACCTCCAGGATTTTCCAGACCCACGAGTTTAGGACAAGTAAGTTCCGTTTTCTTTTCTGCGATGGTAAGTATGAGCTCTTCAGAGCCTGTTCTCAGGCTGGACCAGAGACGATGTCCGTGGGGGGTGACGGTTCAGAAGCTCCTGAAACAAGCAAACAGACAAGCAAGTGTTGTCATGATTTAAGCATCACGAGGTCCTGACATCATTGCCCGTTTCCTGCTGCTGCCGTTCACGTTTCAGGGAAGACGCCCCCAAAACTGGCTGCAGAGGGGACCCCTGCAGCCTCCGCCTGAGAATTTACTGTGCCATCATCACAACTGCTCACACACAATGAGCTGCACACGGTGTGAGCACGAGAGCCTTTGTGTGCCCTCATTCCAGCGCGGTGTGTCCGCTAAATGTGACGAGCCAGCTCCGCATGGCTCGCTTGGGGGAAATTTTAATAACGTTTATGTTGGCAAAACGAGGGAGGAAATGAGACATCCCGCTTCCCGCCCCCTCCCCCCGGTGCTGCCCCAGGCAGCCCCATTCTTCACAATGACGTCAGTAGATCCGGATACACTGAGAATGAAATCCTAACTCCTCCTCGGGACCTGTGACTCAGGACACGCCTCCTGTCCCACCTCCTGCTGTCCTCGTCCCCCACTGGGTCTTGCCATGCTGGCCACTTGTGTCCCTGAGACACCTGTCTCTCTGCCTCAGAGCCTTTGCACCTGCCATTCGCTCTGCCTGGAGCACAATTCCTGCCTGTGGGCAGGGGGCTTCTCTTCACCAGGCAGGTCTCAGTCCCAGGAGCCTCCCAGACGACGCTGGATGGAGACCTCACCCGGTGCCCCCCAGTTACTCCCTACACAGCGACGTGTTCATAGCCCTGAACACTTTGGACTTGCCTCATGTCTCTGTGTGGTCACTTCTCCGCTGTCTCCTGGCTGTCCCAGGACAGGAGCTCCAGCCTGGAACAGCCCCTGCCCAGAGTAGGAGCCACGGCCAGTGATTTTAGAATGAATGAATGAATGAGTGAGTGAATGAATGAATGAGTGAGTGAATGAACGAATGAACCAATGAGGGAGCTGTGACAAGTGACTGTTGAATGAGTGAGTAAATGAATGAATGAATGAATGAATGAGGGAGCTGCAGTGAGTGATTGTTGAATGAATGAATGAATGAAGGAATGAAGGAACCAACAAAGGAGGGAGCCACAGCCAGTGATTTTGAATGAATGAATGAATGAATGGAGTGAATGAATGAACGAGGGAGCTGCCACAAGTGATTGTTGAATGAATGAATGAATGAATGAGGGAGTTTCAGTAAGTGATCATTGAATGAATGAATGAGCAACTAAAGAGGGAGATTCTGCCAGTGATTGTTGAATGAATGAGTGAGTGAATGAATGAATGAAGGAGCCCCGTGGCAAGTGATTGTTGAATGAATGAATGAATGAACAAAGGAGGGAGCTTCTGCGAGTGATTGTTGAATGAATGAGTAAATGAATGAACGAACGAGGGCGCTGCAGCGAGTGATTGTTGAATGAATGAATGAATGAATGAATGAACAAAGGAGGGAGCTGTGCCAGTGATTGTTGAATGAATGAAGGAAGGAGTGAATGAATGAACGAATGAATGAACAAGGGAGCTGTGACTAGTGATTGGTGAATGAATGAATGAGTGAATGAATGAATGAACGAACGAAGGAGAGAGCTTCTG
>NW_024412654.1:1165027-1206293 GCF_014898765.1 Herpailurus yagouaroundi | reverse complement strand
TGAATGAATGAACGAACGAAGGAGGGAGCTGCGCCAGTGATTGTTGAGTGAATGAATGAAGCAGTGAATGGATGGATGAATGAATGAATGAACAAGGGAGCTGTGACGAGTGATTGTTGGATGAATGAATGAATGAACGAACGAACGAAGGAGGCAGCCAGCGCGTGTGGCCGCCCTTTCAGGCAGCTGTGGGCTGTGGGAGACCGTGGGGTACACAGCCGGTCACCCCGTGCGGACAGCGGGGCGGCAGAGCCGGGAGCGGATCCCGGACCAGCCGGTTCCCACCGCGCTCAGGAGGACGGCGTCGCCCAGGGGCCCGGCGCCCCCCACGCTCGGCAGGACGGTCAGGTCCGTCCGAAGTGTGTCCGACTGAACCGCCCTCTGGGCAAAGCCAGAGAAGCAGCCGCCGTGGCCACACGTCCTCCTGAACTGCGTTTGCAGGCGGGATCCGGGAGCCAGCGACGGATGAGCTCACGCCACGCGGTGACCCCGCCCTGCTCCCCCCGCCTCCGCGCCCCTTCCGGCAGGGGCTCCGAGTGCGCCGGTACCTGCGCCGCACACAGGCCGCCGCGGCGCCACCGCCTTCCCGGGACCCACTGTTTCCACGCACCCGCGTGGGCTCGGGAACCGGATCCGTGTCCTCCTGGAGGCGGCTGTGAAGACCCTGCCTGGAGGGCGTGGCCCCGCGCGCCCACCTGCCTCTGCTCCCCTGCGGCCCCTCCCCTCCCCAAGCCCTCCTGCGTCTGATTGGCCCCCGGCTGGTCGGGGGTGGGGGTGGGGGGGTCCCCACTGGGGGCTCTGGCTCCAGCCTCAGGCTCCACTCCCCGGGCGGGGAGGGTACATCTTGTCCTCCAGGCACCTTCCAGCCGCCCCCTCCAGGAGAGCTGCCGTCCTTCAGATAAACACCCTGGGCCTGAAACCACCCGTGTCCTCGATTTCCTCAGCAGACGCTTTGAAACCAAGACCCCCTCCGTCCAGAGCAAACGTCCGGGTCAGCTGGCGCCTGAGCCCCGGAGATGCGACCATCACCGGGGGCAGCACTCGGGGCACAGGGCTGCAGGAGCCCCTGACAGGTGTGCCTGGCTGGCACAGGTGTGTTGGTGTAACCTGAAGGTCACTGCCCTGAGGGGACGGGCCCTGTCCAGGTCTCCACTGTCCCCGACCTTCCCTGTGACTCACCTCCAGCACCTGCTGTCCCCACGTTCCTGTCTGCGCTAAGAACAGCCGAGTTCATGGCCCATCCTGAGTCTGCGTGAGGGCCCAGACGTGCGGTGCCCTGGTTAGGAGCTGTCTGAGGGGGGCAGAGCTGCCTGGAAGTGACAGTCGCAACTCTGGGTCATCCTGGCGGGAACCCCCTCTTCCCACTGCTGTGAGCCCAGGAGGTGGCCTTGGGCAAATTACAGGTAGGCCCTTCCTCAGACATGTTACTGCCATCTGCTGGGAAACCATCCCTGTGAGGGTGGGACTCTAGGATGACTGATGGGGACTGTACTGCCAGACTTGGGCAGTGCACAGCCTGGCCAACTGCACCCGGCAGCCCTGCCTCCCTCTCCTCCTCCGACCCGGAGCTCCAGTCACCAGCTGACACTGTGTTTTCTTAAATAAAGTTCCCATCCCTTGAATATAACCTCCAGGAGGGATGGGAGTTTGGTGTGTTTTACTCAAGGTTGTGCTTCAGTGTGTGAAACGCGGTGTGGCTCAAGCTAGGGATTCACCAAATGTGAGTTGAACAAAGGAATGAATGATTGAAGGGATGATTTCTGCTTCCACCTTCCCCTCTGCCCGGTCCCGGTCGCCAGCAGAGCCCGGGGCGGCGTCCCTGGTTTGTGGGCTGCCCCGACCAGACCCAGGGCGCTTGCGCTTGGTCCGGGGGAGACGCTTGGCGGCTTCGTTTTGGCGGCTCCGTGCGTGGGAAGCCACGTGCGGGCTGAGCTGCCGGGGGCTCGGTCCCACTCGAGCGCAGCCCCGGGAAAACGAGCCCGATGGTCTCATCACCCAGTGTTCGAACAACCGCACGGGCTCCGAGGAGTGAAGATTCGAGCTCAGGAAACAGGCCTCTGCAAAATTCAGTGTTTGCCCCGAGCAGTGACTTTCCGAGCAGGCGTGGCCGGTCTGAGGCCAGAGACCGTTTCTCATCAGCCACAGGAGCGCGGGTCCCAATGGTGGGAGCAGGTCCCGACCCCCGGATTTCCACGGGGCCCTGGGGACTCAGCCTGGGCTGGTGCGGGGAGGGCCGGCCCCACCCTGTCCTCTGGGAGCAAGGCTCTGAGGGGGTGACTGCGGGGCACGGCTCATTCTCCCCAACCAGATGCGGAGCCGGGGCGGGAGCCGAGCTTCCAGCACCTTCCAGACCCAGCCTCTCCTGCCCTTCCCCATCGTCTGCCTGGGGAGAGTCACACGGGGCCTCCTGTCCAGGAAGGACCTTGAGCAGTGTCGGGGCCGGTCCTGGGGGAGGGAGCGAGTGGGCCCTGCCCTGGGGGCCGGGTGGGGGGAGGTAGGAGCCTGGCTGTCCCTGGACAGGGATCGGGGACAAAGCAGCTCCCGCATCCCGCGTGGCTGGTGGCTGACGTGGGGCTGGTGACTCCCCTCCAGAGTCACCTCGGGCTCGGCCGCTGGGCGCTGGAGCCATGGTGACGGTGCCATAGCAACCCCCACACATGTCTCCATGGAGCAGGTGGCATTAGTGAGTTCAGGCTGATTTAGTAGCAGAACCGCCTGGAGAGTCAGGGTCTAAGGCCACCTCCAACGCTAGGACCTGAGGATCCCGGACGGGTCACGGTGGGACCGGGAAGGAGCCCGGGCCCCGAGCTCCGGCCCCCCTCCCCGTGCGGTCACTGCGGCCTCCGTGGCCGTGGGCAGGTGCACGGGACACTCACACGGCCCGGATCTCAGCCTGGCGGGTCGGCAGGGGCCCCTCCCCCACGGAACAGGCTCCCCAGTCTGTGCCCCTGTCCCCCACCCCCGCTTATTCGTGCCCGAGCACCCGGCCTGCGTCCTGGACACACAGTCTGTCGTGGTTGGTGTTTGCGGCTGCGTGAGGTCCCCACCGCCCCGGCCCTCCTGGGACGTGCTCTCCGTGTCCTGGGCGTCACCTGCGCCCGAGCGCACGGATCGCGTGCGCCACACTCACTTCTCCACTGCACACGCTTGTCCGTCTGCTCCGTGCGCGATGCCTCCGTGAACACTGGAGCAGGTCTGCCCGTCTGTCCACCCACGTGTCCATCTTCTGTCCCTCTGCTGGCACAGCGCCCGGTGCAAGAGCCACGTGAGTGTGCGGCTTCGTTACGCTCCCTGCAGGATCGACAGAAGCGCCTGACCCGGCACGTAAGCTCACGCTCACGCTCACTCCCACGTGCGCCCCGCACACAGCCAGACTCCATCCACACAGGGACGGAGGGCACGAGAGTGAGGCCCCGCCTGTGCCGGTGGCTCTGACCTGTGACGGGCCCCGCGGGGCCAAGGATCCCAGGCCCGGGCGGCCAGGCCCTCTGTGCAGACGCGGGCGCAGGGCTGTGGGATCTGCTGGGGGGCGGGGAGGGGAGCTGGGCAGAGCCTGCCCAGGATGACAGGGAGTTGATCATCTGCTGGCCCGGGTCCCCGGATGTGACAGAGTCACAGGCCCCAAGCTGTGCCCTTCCGGGGCACCCGAGGGCTCATGGGGACACATGGGCACCCCTCAGCCCACAGGGGCCTCGGGGTGGGTCAAGGACACATGCCCGCCAGGCTGGAGACTGAAGCTGGGTGGTCCTTCAGCCTCTGAAAACCCACGGATGCACACACGCCACTCCGGGGTGAGGCCAGCCCCCCGCTGTGTCTTCAGACCCTCCGTGGACTCCGGCTCCGGGAGCCGTGGTCCCTGCCCGTCCCCGGTGGGTGCACAGGTGCTGTTGGCAATAAGCTGCAGGGGTGGTCTGCGTGTGAGCCCACATCCCGATGGACAGGTGCCACCGCTCGAGCCGAGCTGGCCACGTGGCACACGGTAGACACGTGTCACGGATGAGCCGCTCGCGTCTCCCAGCCCAGGGTGTGAATGTCCCCAGGCGTGGGACCCTCGGGCCTGATCCGAGCTGACCAGATGACTGGGCCTTCAGGTGTTCTGGATCCAGACTGGAGAAGCCAGTGCAGAGCCCTGAAGCAGGAAGGAGGGGCCCCCGGGAGGAGCAAGACTCTCAAGGTGGGGGTGGGGGGTGAACACCCACCCTAGGGAGCGCTCCCAACGTCCGCACTGCTTCCGGAGTTACCCACGGAATCGGCCACGTAAATAGGAGACTGTCAACAACTCAGCGCTGCCACCTGAGGACTGTCCCCGGGGGCGCAGGCGGGTAAACCCAGAGCCCCGACTGGTGGCCTCATTGCCCCGTCACGGGGCCGCCAGCCTCGAGCCTCGCCCTTCCTCTCCTCCTGCCCCAGAGACGTCCCCCCCCCCCGTGTCTCCAGGAGGCCTGGCTTTGGGGGCCTCGGGGGCTCTCTCCCTCTGCCCCCAGCGCACGGACCCCGTGCAGACTCCTGACGTGGGCACGGGGTGGCTCTGGGCCACGAGGGAGGCAGCTCAGCCTGACCCCGGGCGGGACACTGCAGCGGCCACAGCGCAGGAGACAGGGCCTGTCGCGGCCACCGCGCGGGGACCTGGGTCCTGAGTGAGGGACACATGGAAGCTTCCGCAGGAACCTGGCTTCCGGAGCCGACTCTCCAGCCCCCAAGTCCTCCCACCCCGAAACCCCCGACGTGTCCCGGGTACGAAGGGGACCGGGGCTCCCACCTCCTCCCACAGGGGCTAACGCTCCTTGGCCGAGGTTCACAGGCTCCGGGCCGGGGCGGGGGGGGGGGGGGGGGGCGGGTCTGATGGGCCCAGAGAGGGCGTGGAGGGGGGAAGGCCGCCCAGCGGGTCCCTGAACGCCCTGAGGCCTTCAGGAAAGCTCATTCTCCACACCTGGCATCTGAGGTTTTCCTTTCCTGCACTCCTGTCCCTTCTAGTGACACCCCTGTCCCTTCAGTGACACCCTTGTCCTTTCTAGTGATGCCCCTGTCCCTTCTAGTGGCACCCCATCCCTTCAGTGACATCCCTGTCCCTTGTAGTGGCACTCCTGTCCCTTGTAGTGGCACTCCTGTCCCTTCCAGTGACACCCCAGTCCCTTCTAGTGGCAATCCTGTCCCTTCAGTGACACCCCTGTCCCTTCTAGTGACACCTGTCCCTTCTAGTGGCACTCCTGTCCCTTCTAGTCCCTTTAGTGACAGTTCCTGTCCCTTCTAGGGACACCCCTGTCCCTTCAGTGACACCTGTCCCTTCTAGTGACACTTGTCCCTTCTAGTGGCACTCCTGTCCCTTCTAGTCTCTTTAGTGACAGTTCCTGTCCCTTCTAGTGACACTCTTGTCCCTTCAGTGATGGCCTTCCATTTGGGGTTGACCCCTCCCTGTCAGTCACCCTAGTCTGTGTAGGGCCCAGGCCTTTTTCCACATGCGAACTGTGTGCCCTGGGTCACGTAATAATGCGCAGCGTCCCCGGCCACAGCGTTGGTTGGGTTTGGGCCTGTGACCTAGTGTGGCCCAGGGTCCTATCAGGGCGACTGCAGGAGCTGTTGGAGAAGTCAGAGTCTTTCCTGAGAGCACGTGAGGTCACGGGTTCCGCGGTACTGCTGAGGTCACAGCCGGAGGGGACCGTGGGCTGTCAGGGACCCCGTGCCTGCAGGGCCCGAGGTCGAGGCCCACACGGAGGAGGGCGGAGCTAAGGGCAAGAGAGGGAAAGTGTCCCGATGCCACCTCCAGAGACCCGAATGCCGCCCACCTGGGCCCCTCCCTGGAAGATTCCTTCACCATGTGCGGCCCCGGGGGGCCAGCAGCCTCTTGCCACACTGTCACCACACTAGGAGCCCACCACTGGCCTCAGGGTGGGGGCGCTCCTGCAGCTGGCTCTGCCTCCCGCCCCAACGAGGTGCCAAGAACACCTACTCCAGCAAATCCCCTCAGAAGTTCCCAAAGTTTACACCTTGTGATTTACAAATCATGGCTTGTGAGTCCCCACACTGGGTACGAACAGCGGGAGCCGGGCCTGCTGCGGCCTGACCCCTGCAAGCGGGTCTGCAGACGCCCGGCCCCCTCCCCGCAGACTCCTGGCCCCCTCCCCGCAGACGCCTGGCCCCCTCCCTGCCCACCTGTCGGGGTCAGCAGCGCCAGTGGGCGGAGGGCGGCTCAGCCACACTGTAAGTTCTGGGCGGAGCTGTCAGTGAGAAGTTTCTTCCGTGAAGGGGCGGGTCTTCCCTGCGAGGATCCCGTGCTCTGTCCCGCTGGCACTGGCGAGGTGGCCAGGACAAGAATGTGACCACTGGGGCCGCAGGAGCTGGGGGGGGGGGAATGGAGTGACGATGACAGCACAGCCAGCAGGGGGCTGTGGTCCAAGCCCTCCCTGCACGTAGAGGCACGCCCGCTCTGGTCGGCCCATGCCTGTTTCTGGCGCTTTCCACCGAGGAAGGAAGCCAGCACACCTGGGCTTAATCACCGGGAGAGGAGACTCGTGGCCCCTGCAGGGCTCCCGTGCAGGACCGGTGAGTGGGCCCCAGGGTCGCTGGGGGAAAACACCAAGCAGGCACAGTGAGGTCCTCTGATTTTAATCAAACACAGCGAGCCACATCCCTTGACGAGGGTCACTCAGAAGGGAGTCTCCTCTCTCCCTAGGAAGGAGCACAGAGTAACCCCCCCCACTCCGCACGCAGGTCCTTTCCGAACAGTGAGCACAGAAGCCACGTTCACCGACAGCGCACGTCACATAGAGCCTGAAATGTGCCCACCAGGAGAAATATTCATACATGATCAAGGAAATGCCACAGAAAAATCTGTTCAATTGCAGAAAACGGCTCCGTCCTTGGCACTGACCCCAGACGGCAGGAGGTGGACGGGCCCAGACTAACGAAGCCGTTAGGGTCTCCATCCTGCTCACTGGACACGCGATGCCTCCTTCCCTGCTCTGAAGGCCTGTCCTCAGGGGACACGCTTCCTCCCATCTGGATGGCATCCCTGCCAAGCAATGGAAGAGAGACCCGGTTTGGGAGATGTGACCCCAATCTTGGAAGACGGGCACGTGGGCCCTGGCCTGCCTCCGCAGCCCTGCTGAGGACCGAGCACAGACCGGGCGGGCGTCCTCTGGAGGGACCTGCCAGGTAAGGGCTGGGGGCCATCTGGGGATGGGTGTTTGGGGAGAGGGAAAAGACACACCTCTGGGTTTGTTGAGTGATGGAGCCACTCAGGAAGAGGCCCGATGTCCTTCCCAAGAAAGCTCCTCCCCGGGGCGTGCTTGTGACACCCAGAGCCGAGATTATGCTGGAATTGTCCACGGCTCATGGTGAGCTGGCCAACTCGATCTCCCCGTGTCCAGAAGCCGTGAGGCAGATGTCACTGGGAGCCCACAGTTAGGGGACACGTAGGGGCACCTTGCAGGAGGGGGGGTGCTGCAGGTCTTCCAGGACCACAGCGTGGCCCCTGGGGGCTGACATGGCCAGAGGGGACAGGAGGAGAGTGGAGAGGCAGAGCTTAGACCCCAGGAGGTGACAGGGAATGAGGAAAGCCCGGGAGGGAACTTGTGGGAGGGAGAAGTCCCGCCCCAAATTCGGACTGTGAGGTCTAATGCACATCTGATCGTCTATATCTGATTTGTCTTCCATTTTAGCCCCCACAGCAGGTGGCTCTCAGGGTCCCGGGTCCTCCCTGCATTGCCCTGTGGCCTCACACCCACAAGCCCGCTCACAGGGGATGGAGGGGGCTTGGCCTCAGTCTCTCTGACCCTAAAGTCGGCAGGGGCCACTTCCCTCCCAGGGCAGGAAGGAGGGACTAGGCTTGTGCGTCTATCGGTCTACGAGGGCCAGCGGCCGGTGCTCCTAGAGAGATGGCTAATTCTGGGGCTGGGGCGGGAAACACAGAAGGTGAGTGCGGAGTATCCGCCGGGGCCAGAGAGTAAGGAAGTGTGAACACACACACGCACGTGCGCACACTGAGGTACACACGTGCCTGTACATACAGGTGCACGTGTGCACACACAGGCACACACATGTGGGCACACACACACACACACAGATGCGTACACACAGGCACACATGCGCGTGCACACCGATGCACATGCACACACTGATGTGTGCAGGCACACGTACACACAGATACACACACACACACAATGATGCACACACACGGCTATACATACAGGTGCACACACAGGCACACACATATGCACACACACACACACATCTGCACACACAAGGACGAACAGGCCACCTAAAAGAGCCCCCATGGCCAGAGGGGAACAATTTGAACAGCAAAATGAATGAAATCACGTTGCCTTGTAACTCTAAGTGTGAAATAAACCGCCGTGAATTTGTATGGCATTGAATACCCAGATAAGTGAGGGTGGAATCGGTGAGGGGGGATCAGAGGGACAAACTTCCACTTGCTGAATAAGTCAGTCACAGGGACGGGAGGTAAGCACGGGGGATACAGTTAACCATACGGTACCCGTGTTGCATGTGATGCGGTAGGAAGGCACGTCACCTCTGTAAGCCCGTCGCCTGGTCCCATCGTGAGACAACCATCACACAAATCCCAGCTGGGGGCCGTTCTCCAAAACACACCGGCACGCCTCACACCGTCCGGGTCATGAAGACCCGGGAAAGTCCGAGAAACCGTCACAGCCAAGATAAGTCCGCAGAGACGGGATGCCCAAACATCACGTGGTTCCTGGACGGGATCCTGGGACAGAGAAAGGAAGGGGGGCGGGAATGAGGCGGCGTAACCAAGCATGGACTTCAGTTACTGGCTCCTTGGCTGGCACGACTGGAAGGCGTTAATAATCTCAGCAGCCGTGTTTGGGGTGCGTGGGGACCATCTGTACCGTCGCTGCAAAATTTCCGTAAATCCAAATCCATTCTGAAATTAGAAGTTGGTTAAAAATTACGTGAGTGTCAACAGGGTGGCCGTTGGGGTTGTGGAATCAGAAGTGCAAGCCACGACCTTCATCATGACCTTCGTCACCTCCAGCGTGGAGTTGGACCCGGGCCTGGCGGGGCGGCTCACTCCCCAGGCGGTTGAGACGCGCCCACCGCGTTCTGTTCCTATGTCAGGTTATGTTTTGTTCACTTCTGCCCCAGATTAAGTCTCGTGCGATGGCCGGAGAGGGTAAAACACGGGACCCAGTGCAGACAGTTTCTCTTCCGTTCCTCTGGCCACAGGGCGTGCTGTCGCCCTCCCCAGAGGCGGTCTGGACACGAGCACGTTAGCACCTCTGCCATGTGCACCTATGTGGGCACCCACGGTAACACCCTCTACACATTGCATAAGCATCTCGAGGGTTCTTCCGCATCGTTACGGCCGCCGCACCCTCGCCAGGGAGAGACTGCAGGGTCCCCATCGTGCAGATGGCCCACAATGCAGGTGGTTCCTTATCAACAGACGTTTATTTCAGCCTTTTGTTATGACAAATAAGCCTACAATGAATGTCCTTGCACAGACGTCCTTGTGCACATTACAGCGGTATTTTTAATGCATGCTTCGGATGCTCTGAGAATATTGCCCAATAATTTACTTAATGGATCCCTATTTTTAAACGTTTAGATTGTCTCCAATTTTTCCACCATTATAAACAACACTGCTATGATCATAAATCTTGGCACATACCTCTGATTACTTCCCTGGGATGAATTTCTAGAAGAAAGTGCTGGGTAAATACATTTCAGCCTTAAAGCTGCTTCAAGCCCGTTTTGCAAGGGCTGAGTCAGGGCCGCCCTGCCTGGTAGTGCAGGTTGCACACTGCTCAAGATGCCCAGGAGGGGGCTGGAGGGGGCTGAGGAGGAGCCCGTGGTCCACTGGCCAGGTATCTGGGTGTTCCCTGGCGCAGGTGGCTTTTTCTAGTCCTCACGAAAGTGCTGTAGGTGCCAGCAGGGCCCGGGCTGGTTGTCAGAGGCAGAGTCTGAGGTCACAGGACCCCCCTGAGAGAAACTAGCCACCTAAGGTTCTGGAGAGCCAGGGGGCAGGGTCAGCTGCAAGGATGTCCAGTCTCCTTCAGGTGACTCTGCGTCACCCAGGGTGAGAGGCAGCATGATGTCTCTTCTGTCACCACCCCTGGGACTGTCCGCCACCGGCAGGAACGGGGCCCCCACTGGTCACCAGCTGACCCGTGTCCATCCAGTCCTGAGGGTTTGCCCCTAAATTAGCCACCGTGGCCCATCCCTGTTCCGTGGCCTGGGAGCCTATGGATCCCATGCAGGAGGGTGGGACCCTGGACGGCCAGTGGGGTGGTGGGGACAGAGGAGAAAGTCCCTGTGCCCTATGAGGCGGGGCTGAGGGGACCGGGAGGGTGCTCCCGCGAGTCGGGCCCTGGGGCCGCCACCCTGGTGACACCCAGCACGGGGCGGGACGCGGTCTCAGTGGACGCTGTCCCCCCAACCCTCTGGTCCCCCGGGCCGGGGAGCAGTCCTGTCCCCCAGGGGCCAGGCCCGGGCTTGCGCGGAGAGGCCCCCCTCCCGCCTGGCCCGGCGGCTGCCACATCCTCCCGAGTCCTCACGCTTACGCTTTACCACGAGGCCACGACAGGGCCACAGCAGTGGCTCCCAGTCGTGAAGGTCGAGGTGGCCGCTGATCAACAGAGCAGACCCTGCTGGGTGGAGACGGGCTTTGGGCAGTTCCAGGACGGGGCTCCGGACGGAGGGTCAGCCCAACCCGGCGGAAAGGCCCAGATGGAGAGGCCCCGGGGGAGCCGCGAGCCGGGCAGATGGGGCGTCCCAGCCGCGGCAGCGCGGGCAGCAGAGAGCGTTCAGCCCCTTCGTCTGGGGAGTGAATGCAGTGACCTGGGGCAGTTTCAAAGCCCCGTTTGGGTAGAAGCGTCTCTTGTGAGATGATGGGCTTTTAATGATCACCTTTGACCCTGTCAGCTCAGTGACTAAATGTATGAGACAGAGAGAGAGAGAGAGAGAGACTGGCAGACAGAGAGACAGACAGACACAGAAACAGAGAGAGACAGGGAGAGACAGAGAAAGGGACAGAGACACGGAGACAGACAGAGACAGACGCAAGAGAGAGATGGGGTGGAAAAGAGACAGGGACGGAGAGACAGAGACAGACAAGAAAGAGGTGCAGCACGAGGACTGTCTTCAGGAGGCTCAGGGCACCTGGCAGGACGCCTGCCCTCTGGTCCCGGGCGGTGGGGTCTTGTGTGTTAGTATTTCCTTCCTCCGCACAGACAGGGAACCAAGGCGGAGAGAAGGGGGGAGGGAGGGAGGGGAAGGGGCGCGTGTCTGCTCTATGACACGGAGCCCTCGGACCAAGTGAGGGCGTCTGACCCACTGAGGGGCCAGCGTGAGAAGAGCTGGGGGGGGGGGGGGTGAGGCCGGGGATGCACTCGGCCACACCCCCCAGCTTCGTCCCAGTGTTTACAGACCGGAAGTGCCTCTAGCAGTTGGTAAGTGGGTGCCCCATAAGTGCCCCGCATCTGTCACGTCGGAAACAAAGGCAACAGTTTCCTTACAGCCCATGAGTCCGTAAAACAGGCAGAGGGACCTTCTTCTAGGGGATCAGCTGCCTCCATGATGACACTTTGGTCGGGCAATCTTAGCCCCGACCCCCCAGGATCCTGTAAAGTCTCCTTTAACATATAGATATTCCTTTGGAAACTTCCTTTATCTCTACTCCCCAAGACATAGATTGGCAATCATCCTCCAAGCATATGGTGCCCTGATGTACGTCGGAAGGGCCTCATAAGTAAGGTCTTACGAGGCAGTGATGAATGACCTTTCCTAACAGCAACGAGCCCATCAGGGTCCTGGAAACCTTGCTTCCAAATTCCTCAGGGGCATCTCGGTGGCTCAGTCGGTTAAGCATCTGACTTTGGCTCAGGTCACGATCTCACAGTTTGTGGGTTCAGGCCCCGCCTCGGGCTCTGTGCTGACAGCTCGGAGCCTGGAACTTGCTTCGGGTTCTGTGTCTCCCTCTCTCTCTGCCCCTCACCTGCTCATGCTCTGTCTTCTCTCTGTCTCTTTCAAAAATAAATAAGCATTTAAAAAACTTTCAAATCCCTTAGAGATTTACATTATGCCTAACCACCCCCAGCCTGAACGCATGTGATCAGTCACCCCTCACGGCCCCAGTGCCCCTCATCCTGCCCACGGGTCCTGTCCCCGGGCTTCACTAAAAACCAAAGACGTCTCAGGAATTCTTCCTTGGCCATCAGCTCCGGACTCCCACCACTCCCAAACCCCATCACCTGGATGTCTCCTAAGCCGCCCCCACAGGCCCCCCAGGCCCCGTGTCTAAGGGGTGAAGCCTGGCAAAGCTGAGTGGGGGGAGGGGTGGAATCGCTGTGTGCTTCTCACCAGAGCAGCAACTCCATGCCAGAATGTGGCCCGAGGTCCAGACATTCCTTGAGAAGCTTCCAAATATTTAAACACCGCTTCAGACTAAAACAGAACAAACACCTCTGTGGACTTTGACCCATCCCAGAGTAAATACAAAATTCGGGGAGAGAATTTACAGGTAGATGTCTCTACTCCAAGTCCACCTCTGTCCTTGTGTCGGTGGCATCGCGGTGAGTCCACACCCGCCAAGTTCTGCAAACCGACCTCAAAGGTTTCTCAGGACCCAGAATCCACCGTGGGGTACCTGGGTATTCTGGGTGGGCTGCGTGGGGGCCGGGCCTCCGGAGACCGTGACCAGGGAGTTCTCGGGTGGGTTTCGTCCCAGTAAAACCCCACTCGCTCAGAGGACCCTAACGCAGGGCTCGCAGGGGGGAGGGCAGAGCCCGGCCAGCCCAGGAGACAAGGTTTACGGAGCACGTAGAGAAAACAGGATCCAGGTGAGGCTTAACTCCGCGTGAACAAAACGCGTCCCCGGGCACCAGAACCACCACCCCGCCAGCCATCATTTATATGCTAATTGGTCTCTCACAGCCTGAGAGCCTCAGCCTTGCCAGGATTCCCTCCCTCCAGCCCTTCTGCGTCTGGTGGCTGTACTTGGACTCTGCAAGCCCCCGCTAGTCAGAGGTTCCCGATTCAGCCCACCCCCCACCCTCTGCGAGGCCAGCCTGGCTGGGGGTCACTATCACACACACCCGCCTCTCCGCCCTTGAGGCAGGAGGACAGTGGTTCCCAGAAACCTCCGCCCACGGTGGGGCGTGGGACTCTCCTCTGTCCCTTCTCGGGGCGCGCCCAGGGACAGTGAGAAGGGCCGAGACTCAGGCCTTCCCTGGGTTCTGAGGCGCCCCAGTGTCTCTCTGCTGCAGCCCCCGCTTGGAAACGTGGTCAAAAACACCACTGAAAAGCTTTCAGCGCTGAGGCTGCAGAGTACTAGCCTGAGGGAAAACTGCTTTGTTTGGCCCGCTTTCTCTGACTTAAAAAAACGTGTGTGGGGGAGGGGAGGATCACACAGAAACCAGACTGCCAGCTGCCCCCCCCCCCCCCCCCAAGCCCCTGCACTGGGGCCCCTGCAGGGCCCGGAAGGTCCTCTTCTAGAGGAAGACACCCTCCAGCCCCAAGGCGTCCCCTTCCAGCACCGAGGGGACCTCCTGTGCATCACGTGCCTGGCCCCTGTAGACACCCGGGTTTAATGCTCCTGACTTAGAGGAAAAGACAATTTGAGGGACCCCTGTAACAATCAGGCTGTTCCAGGAAGATGTAAGGACAGCGAGCCAGTCCACAAAGCGCCTGCTCCGTGTGGGAAGAAATCACTCAGGGGTCGGGCTCTGCCGAAGAAAGCGTTCTACTGTTCTATTTCTGTCTCTGATTGGGAGAAGAGTTTTGGGTGTAGTACGGGCTCGTTTGAGGATGCCCTTGGACGAGGCCGGTTTGAGGCCGCCATTTCGACGCGGTCCTTTTCAGGCTCATTTGACAGACAGGAAAGCCTGTCACTTGGCAACAGAAGGAGCCACTCAAAGCTACCACACCTGTTTCACAAACTGCCGGTGCGCCCCCACACGCTGAAGCGATCATATGTGCCTCTAAATCAAATTCCCCAGCAACATCCGGGGCCAGATGCTTTCTGCAGTGGTGCTGGCCACAGAGGCGGCACGAACAGGTGTTCACCGACTCATCCCTACACGGACCCTTGGTCCCACCCCATCCCTGGCCCTGGTTTCCAATCTCGACACTCCGCCGGGCTCCCGCGGCGCAAAGATGACGTCAGCCACCCTGATCGGCATCGGGGTCGGCTGGGTATGCCTCCAACACGTCACTGGGGAGATGCCCAGTGACAACATGGCCTGGGCCAGATTGGCATGCCCCGTGGAACAGCCTGCCAGTATGAACTCGAGCTGAATACCCTGGAACCCACCAATTCCACCCCGAGGCAAATACCAGCGTAAACATGTGCAAACAGGCACGCGCAAGCACAGTCACGGCCCCACTCTCCGAAACAGTCCCTAAAGGAAACTACTCGAATGCCCATAAACGGTACAGTAGGTGAACACACGATGGTGTTATCACAACCGGATATTATTCAGCAACGAGAATGAGCGAACTGGACAAGAACACTCCATGTTACAGACGATTTGACTTGCCAACCTGCTGGCGAACGAGCCCCCAGATCCAGAAGAGCACAGACTAGACAGTTCCATTCATCTAAAGTATAAAAAACAGGCATGATAAAAATCGGGGTGATAGTTGATGTTAAGAAGAAAACAAATCAGTATATCATGGTATATGGAAAATATCGTAATTTTTAAAATGCTTGTATTTATTTATTTTTGAGAGAGAAAGAGAGCAAGCAGGGGAGGGGCAGAGAGAGAGAGACAGAGAATTCCACAGGCTCCGTGCTGACAGCAGCAGGCCTGACTCGGGGGCTTGAACTCACAAACTGCGAGATCATCACCTGGGCTGAAATCAAGAGTCAGATGCCCAACCAACTGAGCCATCCAGGCGCCCTGAAAATATCGTAATTTTTAAATGGGCAAAAGATTTTACAGACACTTCACCTGAGAATGTACCTGAATGGCCGGTAAGCACAGGAAAAGCACCTCAGCATTATTAGTCAACAGGGAAACGCAAATCGAAACCAGTCACCCTGCGACCAAGATGCTCTATGCCACGGGCATAATGGCAGAGGCAGGTGGCCAGCCGGTGTCCACAGTGAGCTACACACCCACAAAATGGCTAAACCCGACAGGACTGAGCACACCGTGTGCTGTGGGATGTAAAATGGTACAGCCATTTGGAAAAGTTTGGCAGTTCCCGAGAAAGTTCAATATGGTCACCAGACGCATGAATTTCCTAGGGCTGCTGTTAACAAATGACCACCAACTCAGTGGCTCAACGCAACACGAACTTTCTTTCTTGTAGTTCTGGGGATCAGAAGTCCAAAATGAGTCTTTAAAGGGCTAACAGCAGGTGTGGGCGGGGCTGGTTCCATCCGAGCCTCGGGAGGATCCTTTCTTGCCTCCCACTTTCTAGAGGTCACCACGTCACCCAAATCTGCGTCCCTATTCCCACAGTCTTCTCCCCTGACTTGGCCACTCCTACCTCTCTGTCATAAGGACACTGAGCCCACCCAGATAATCCAGGATGACCTCCTCATCTCTAGACCCTTAATTTAACCACGTCTGCAAAGTCCCTTTGGCCACACGAGGCCATGCTCACGGTGTGTGTGCCGATGCACTGGCACGTTTAACAGGAAAGATGTGGCGGGCATTCAAGACAACGGAAGATATGGGCAGCTGTGACCAGGCATGGATGGACGGTAACCACGCACCTGCTCCTTAAGGCCCACAGCGCACCTCGGGCCCAGGTGAGGGCTGACCCCAAATGTATCGCGATGGCTCCACCGAGATGATGGTTCACGAATCACTCATTCTCCAGAGCTCAGCCCGAATATAACACCCATCGGTGAGTGAAACGATGCCCGGGAACAATTTGGTAAGGAGTAAAATACAGGGTCTCATATTTTTATTTTTTTAGTTCATTCCTTTATTTTGAGAGCGAGGTGGGGGGAGCCGAGAGAGAATTCCGGGCAGGCTCCGCAGAGCCTGACGTGGGGCTCAAACTCCCGAACTGTGAGATCATGTCCTGAGCTGAAATTGAGTCGGACACTTAATCGATTGAGCCACCCAGGCGCCCCCATAGTCTCATATTTTTAAACAGTGAATCCATACAGTTGGGAAGTGAAGGTGACCGAAGCGTCGGGAATAACACAGCTGAGCCGCACCAGAGCCACCTGCCCAGTCCAGCTACCGGCACAGGAAGGGCCCGTTTCGCGCTTGCAACGACCGGTGGGAAAGAATACGCTTCCCCATGACGGTTCGGAGCCTCTCACCCGGAAAGCTAGATTTCAAAGAGAGGAGAGGTCCTGGGTGAAGGGATAGATCACGTATGAAACCAGCCAGAAAAGGGGGGAAATGGGACACTGTGCCGCTTACTCTGGGGTTTTACTTTGGTGGTTGTTTCTGGACCCAGCAAACGGTGCTCGTGGAGAGAAAGGAAAAATAAGATCTCTCGGTTTGGTGTCCGGGGAAAGCACGTTGAAAGAGTGCTTTCTCTTCCTGGGCTTTCAAAGCTTCTGAAAATAACACAAGGGGAGAAGCCTGGGGAGGAAGATGGAGAACCGATTATTAAGGGCTAAGTGCATGACAGGTCTTTTGTCTTTACAAGACATCACCAGCCGATGCACACGCTACAGTGTTTGGCACAGCCCCATTTCGTCTTCAAACCAGGTTGTTATAATACTGGCTTGAAGGAAGCCTGAGCCACACTGCGACCAAGATGCTCTATGCCATGGGCATAATGGCAGAGGCAGGTGGCCAGCTGGTGTCCATGGCTCCAGTTTGAGAAAACATCCCCCTCCCTGTGCAACATTCCAACTGAAGGGGCTTTTTATTTTTTTTTAATGTTTATTTTTGAGGGAGAAAGAGAGACAGAGAAACAGAGAGAGACGGGCACGAGCAGGGGAGGGGCAGAGAGCGAGGAGACAGAATCCAAAGCAGGCTCCAGGCTCTGAGCTGTCCAAACAGAGCCCGACGCAGGGCTCGAACTCACGAACCGTGAGATCATGACTTGAACCAAAGTCAGACGCTTAACCGACTGAGCGAACAAGGTGCCCCTTGAACAGGCGTTTTAGACGTCTGTCTCCCAGCATGAGCCTCCCAGAGACAGAGGGGCACAGAGGACATGGGTAGAACAGCTGCCTGTGTGGGGAGAGGCAGAGGCCCCGGGGCAGGCCCCCAGCAATCTGCAGCCTCCGACAGGACGACAGGCTGATGAACATCTCTGTGAGACTTAGTTCAAGTAGCATCTTCTTCAGGAAGAGGCCGTTAAGAAACAAAACTCGGGGTCTATCCACCAAGAAGACCTAACAATTGTAAACATTTATGCTCCAAATGTGAAAGCACACAAATATGTAAATCAATTAATCACAAACATAAAGAAACTCCTTGATAATAATACCATACTAGTAGGGGACTTCAACACCCCACTCACAGCAAAGGACAGATCATCTAATCAGAAAATCAACAAGGAAACAATGGCTTTGAATGACACACTGGAGCAGATGGACTTAACAGATATATTCAGAACATTTCATCCTAAAGCAGCAGAATATACATTCTTCTCCAGTGCACATGGAACGTTCTCCAGAATAGACGACATACTGGGACACAAATCAGCCCTAAGTAAGTACAAAAAGATCAAGATCATACCGTGCGTATTTTCAGACCAGAATGCTATGAAACTCAAAATCAACCACAAGAAAAAACTGGAAAGGTAACAAATACTTGGAGACTAAAGAACATCCTACTAAAGAATGAATGGGCTAACCAAGAAGTTAGAGAGGAAATTAAAAAGTATATGGAAGTCAATGAAAATGATAACACCACAGCCCCAAACCTCTGGGAAACAGCAAAGGTGGTCACGAGAGGAAAGTACATAGCAATCCAGGCCTTCCTAAAGAAGGAAGAAAGGTCTCAGATACACAACCTAACCTTACACTTTAAAAAGATGGAAAAAAACCCAGCAAATAAAACCCCAAACCAGCAGAAGACAGGAAATAATAAAGATTAGAGCAGAAATTAATGCTCTTGAAACCAAAAAACAAACAAACAAACAAACAAAACCCCAGTAGAACAGATCAATGAAGCCAGAAGCTAGTTTTTTGAAAGAATTAACAAAATTGATAAACCACTAGCTAGTTGATCAAAAAGAAAAAGGAAAGGACCCAAATAAATAAAATCAAGAATGAAAGAGGGGAGATCACAACCAACACAGAAATAAAACCAATAATAAGAGAATATTATGAGCAATTATATGACAATAAAATGGGCAATCTGGAAAAATGGACAAATTCCTAGAAACATATACACTACCAAAACTGAAACAGGAAGAAATAGAAAATTTGACCGGACCTATAACCAGTAAGGAAATAGAATTAGCAATAAAAAATCTCCCAAAAAACAAGAGTCCAGGGCCACACGGCTTTCCAGGGGAATTCTATCAAACATTTAAGGAAGAGTTAACACCTATTCTCTTGAAGCTGTTTCAAAAAACAGAAATGGAAGGAAAACTTCCAAACTCTTTCTATGAAGCCAGCATTACCTTGATTCCAAAACCAGACAGAGACCCCACTAAAAAGGAGAACTACAGACCAATTTCCCTGATGAACATGGAGGCAAAAATCCTCAACAAGGTATTAGCCAACCGGCTCCAACAATATATTAAAAAAATTATTCACCACGACCAAGTGGGATTTATACCTGGTATGCAAGGCTGGTTCAATATCCGCAAAACAATCAATGTGATTCATCACATCAATAAAAGAAAGGACAAGAACCACATGATCCTCTCAATAGATGCAGAGAAAGCATTTGACAAAATACAGCATCCTTTCTTGATAAAAACCCTCAAGAAAGTAGGGATAGAAGGAGCATACCTTGAGATCAAAAAAGCCATATATGAAAGACCTGGTGCTAATATCTTCCTCAATGGGGAAAAACTGAGAGCTTTCTCCCTAAAGTCAGGAACAAGACAGGGATGTTCACTCTCGCCACTGTTATTCAACCTAGTATTGGAAGCCTTAGCCTCTGCAATCAGACAACACAAAGAAATAAAAGGCATCCAAATCAGCCAGGAGGAGGTCAAACTTTCACTCTTCATAGATGACATGGTACTCTATATGGAAAACCCAAAGGATTCCACCAAAAAACTGCTAGAACTGATCCATGAATTCAGCAAAGTGGCAGGATATAAAATCAATGCATCCTATAATCATTGGATGGAAATGATTGCATTCCTATACACCAACAATGAAGCAACAGAAAGAAAAATCAAGGAATCGATCCCATTTACAGTTGCACCAAAAACCATAAAATACCTAGGAATAAATCTAACCAAAGAGGTGAAAAATCTACACACTGAAAACTATAGAAAGCTTATGAAAGAAATTGAAGAAGACACAAAAAAATGGAAAAATATTCCATGCTCCTGGATAGGAAGAACAAATATTGTTAAAATGTCAATACTACCCAAAGAAATCTACATATTCAATGCAATCCCTATCAAAATAACACCAGCATTCTTCACACAGCTACAGCAAACAATCCTACAATGTGTATGGAACCAGAAAAGACCCTGAATAGCCAAAGCAATCTTGAAAAAGAAAACCATAGCAGGAGGCATCACAATCCCAGACGTCAAGCTGTATTACAAAGCTGTCATCATCAAGACAGTATGGTACTGGCACAAGAAGAGACACTCAGATCAATGGAACAGAATAGAGGACCCAGAAATGGACCCACAAATGTATGGCCAACTCATCTTTGACAAAGCGGGAAAGAATATCCAATGGAATAAAGACAGTCTCTTCACCAAGTGGTGCTGGGAAAACTGGTCAGCGACATGCAGAAGAATGAACCTGGACCACTTTCTTACACCATACACAAAAATAAACTCAAAATGGTTGGAAGACCTCAATGTAAGACAGGAAGCCATCAAAATCCTCAAGGAGAAACCAGGCAAAAACCTCTTTCACCTCTGCCGCAGCAACTTCTTACTCAACACGTCTCCGGAGGAAGATGTGCAAAAGCAAAAGCAAAAATGAACTACTGGGACCTCATCAAGATAAAAAGCTTCTGCACAGCAAAGGAAACAATCAGCAAAACCAAAGGGCAACCGACAGAATGGAAAACATATTTGCAAATGACATATCAGATAAAGGGTTAGTATCCAAAATCTATAAAGAACTTATCAAACTCAACACCCAAAAAACAAATAATCCAGTAAAGAAATGGGCAAAAGACATGAACAGACACTTCTCCAAGGAAGACATCCAGATGGCCAACCGACACATGAAAAAATGCTCAACATCATTCATCATCAGGGAAATACAAATCAAAACCACAATGAAGTAGCACCTCACATCTGTCAGAATGGCTAACATTAACTCAGACAGATGTCGGCAAGGATGCAGAGAGGATCTCTTTTGCATCGTTGGTGGGAATGCCAGCTGGTGCAGCCACTCTGGAAAACAGTATGGAGGTTCCTCAAAAAGTTACAAATAGAACTACCCTACGACCCAGCAATTGCACTACTAGGTATTTAAACCAAGGATACAAAAATGCTGACTCGAAGGGGCACATGCACCCCAATATTTATAGCAACACTATCGACAATAGCCAAAGTATGGAAAGAGCCCAAATGTCCATCGATGGATGAATGGATAAAGAAGATGTGGTATACAGATACAATGGAGTATTCCTTGGCGATAAAAAAGAATGAAATCTTGCCATTTGCAACTACGTGGATGGAACTGGAGGGTATTATGCTAAGTGAAATTAGTCAGTCAGAGAAAGACAAATATCATATGATTTCACTCATGAGGACTTCGAGACACAGAAGTGATGAACATAAGGGAAGGGAAACAAAAATAATATAAAAACAGGGAGGGGGACAAAACAGAAGACTCTTAAATATGGAGAACAAACTGAGGTTTACTGGAAGGGTGGTGGGAAGGGCATGGGCTAAATGGGTAAAGGGCATTAAGGAATCTGCTCCTGAAATCATTGTCGCACTATATGCTAACTAACTTGGATGTAAATTAAAGAAATAAATTAAAAAATAAAAAAATTTTTAAAAAGAAACAAAATTCAACCGACCACATTTTAAAGATCCTTCTGCCTCTCTTCAATAATTCAGGATCGGTGGCATCCAGCCAGCAGACAGACGGGCTCCAAGAAGCCATGCGCAGACTCCCACAGGCAGAAGGGGGCCGGAACAAGGCAGTCACCCGACACGGAAACGCAGGGTGGTCATCGCATCTGTTACTTTCCTTCAGGAGACGGCAGGGTTCCATCGGTCAGACCATGTAACTAGTGCCCACCGGGCGACTCCTGACTGACTGGTAAGAGTCCATTACTGGGAGACCCAAAACTGTGACTGTCTTGGTCTGGTGACGCCAGGCTTAGCCTGTGACTCTACCTGAGCTTCTACTCTACCTGGCTTCTTTGTCACGGGGCCTTGAGGACGAAGTGGGCAACACGCGTGCTCGGGGGTGCCTGTGTCCCCACACCCATTGTCGCCCTCTGCTCGGGGTCCCAGAAGGCTCCTCCCGCAAGTTGTCTCCGGGCTCGGGGCTGCTGGCTCCCACCTCGGATCGGCCGGGCACCGGAGGCTGGGAGGAGGGAAGCCCGAGTGTTTCTGTCCTCGGTTTTGGAAGCATCTCTGGCGTCGTCTCCAGCTTCCTCCTGGGGCCAGCTCTCCGAGCCCCTCCTTCGGTCCCAGCCTCCAGCTCTGGCCCCCAACGGGCTGCGATGACGCCACCAGGGACCTGTTCCTCCAGCCCAGAGGGTGGTGGGGGCTCTGGGCTGCCTTGCCTAGCTGTCTGCGGCTCTTCCTAGGCCATTATTATTTGTTCAGGCAGGAAGCTTCCCTCTGCGGAACCACCTCTGTGTTCCCGATCGAACCGTGACTGATAAAGTGCTCAACGAGGGTGAGCTGTTATTTTTAAACACAGCATTTTCAGGCTCACACATTCTATGCCCCTTTGCAGTAATAACGTGTTTACAGGTCTTCCCCTACCACCTGGTGACACATTCAGTAGGAATGAAGTAAAACGGAGCTGTTGTGGCTGGCTGGGCCACCTAATACCTTCTCTGTTAGTAAGAGGATCTTCAGTGCATCTCCCTGAAACCCAGCGCTCTCCTGTCTCTCCTGCTCCTGGAGGACCTCACTCAGTTGTAGAGACGGGAAAACTTTTGTGCACACCGGGAACAGACAAGGGGACACAGCGCTCGCGGGTTCTGCCTTGGAGTAGAGGAGCTCACAGGACGAGGGGAGAGAGATAAAGAACGGAACAAAGGCCAGGAAGAACACGCTAGGATTGAGAAGAAAGTGGGCATCGTTTACAGACCACATGATCGTCTACGTCAGAAATCCAAACCGATCTACAGGTAAATCATGGAGAATAATGAAACTGAGCAAGGCAGCCGAACACAAAATTGGCTTTTAAAAACTGTATTCCTAGCAACAAACAATTTGCAAGTGAGGGGCCTAACAGCATCAAGGAGTGAAGTATCCAGGAATAAATCTAATTTTTTTAACATTTATTTATTATTGAGAGACAGAGACAGAGCACAAGCGGGGGAGGGGCAGAGAGGGTGAGACAGAGAACCAGAAGCAGGCTCCAGACTCGAGCTGTCAGCACAGAGCCCGACGTGGGGTTTCAACCCGTGAACCGTGAGATCATGACCTGAGCTGAAGTCGGACGCTTAACCGACTGAACCACCCAGGCACCCCAATCTAGGAATAAATCTAACATGCAAAAGATCTTTGCGGAGAAACCGAGAAAACTTTTGAGACTTTTTGAAAGATTTCTGCCTAGTAAACCGGAGAAGCAAATACCGCAGAGGCCTCAACTCTCCCCAGCAATCCCAACGTAAACAGACATAGGCTTCTGGGAAGAGCTGGGGAAGCTGATGCGAAGATTCATTTGGAAATGCAAAGAAACAACCTCAAGATCTTCTCTTCATGCGTTCGTGCTGGTTAGGAACCCCTAAGCCGATTTCACGAGCAGCAGCAGACTGCACGGCAATCCACCGTTCAAAAACCAGGGAGCCCGTTCAACACCTGCCCCCCCCCCCCCCCCCCCCCCCGGCACACAGGCTTCAGTGCTTGCGTTTGAAAACACACTTGGGGCCAAACAGACATCCTGGAGCATCAGTCCTAAGATCTCCAGCAGTCTTTTGAAGGACAGAGTACTGTCCTGCCCCCATTTTATAGAAAAGAGAGGCTCAGAGAGAGAACAAGACTAACTCCAAATTCCACTGGAACTGACATTACAGTTAGGAATGCAACCCAGGCCTTCGAAATCCCATGCCAGGCTGAGAAAGCCATCTGCACAGGGTCTGGACGTTCTTCCAGAATCCTCTTGAGGTAAAAGGAGGAGTGGAGTTTGGCTAGGAGCATTGGGCTTTCCTCTGCTCTCTGAACCCAAGGGAAAGCTCAAAGCAAACCCAGAGTCCCCGAGTCCCAGCACTTGCCTGGACCAACCAGGTGGGACTTACCAAATAACTGAGAGCCATGGTAGGCCCCCCTCAGTGGCAGCAGGGCACCCTGTGGAGCCAGATAGAATGATGGCTCGCTCACGTTCATTCTACTGCGTGCGGGTGCTACCCCAGGCCGTGGGGATGCCTAGGTGAACCCACAAACCTCAGCTTTCCTGAAGCTAACGGGGGAGGGGGTGGGTGCTGCATACAGGAGGTAATGGGGGGTGGTGGTGTGGGCACCCCAAAGGCAGATCGGCAGGACCGAGCAGCGCGAGACACTCTAGCGGGGACACCTACAGCCCGGCTGAGAACGGGACAGAACTGAGCCCTGGATGGGGAGGCTGCCACATAAAAAGCAAGAAGAGTGACACCCCCAAAGATATCACAAGGGCAAAGGCCCTGAGGTGGGAACTGCTTGTGGCTTAATTTTTAAAACCCTATTAAGGTTTGGATGCGCTATGTCAACGTTACTAGCAGAAAGACTTGTCACTGGTTTGTGCAGAAGAGATGCGGGTGCGGGAGAAGAACGTCCACGTCACTGCCAGCATCAGCCCCAGTGCAGAGAGGGCTCTGGGCCCCAAGGCAACGCTTCTGCACGGCAGCCGCTGACAGTCTAAGGTGCACCAGGAGCCACTCTCCTAATGAAAGCACAGGTGGTAAAACCGAGGCCCCGGAGTTAGTTCCTCAGCGGCCACCCCGCATCCAGGTGGCTGGTCTCCGAGAAGCAGGCTCCCTCCACCAACCCCGACCACTTTTCTCCCACACGAGTCCACACAAAATCCGGTTACTGCGAGGGGCTTCACGGCCTACTAAGCCCTGTGGTATCCGCTGAGGGCACCTTCCGAAGGAGGCGGGATGAGTGAGGGTCCGGGTCTCCAGGACCGAGAAGTGACCAGAACCTCAGAAAGGTGAAGCGATCGCCATGGACAGGACCTGGCCCAGGCCCTTCTTCAGACTCCCCCTGCCCCCGGACCCCCAGGCCTGGGCCCCGAGCTGCCTGGGGCCCCCAGGCCCTTGACCCCCGAGCTCCCCGCACCCCCCCCCCCCTCCAGGCCCTTGACCCCGGAGCTCCCCGCACCTCCCCCCTCCCCCAGGCCCTAGCCCCCAATCTCCCAGGCCCTGGGCCCCCAGCTCCCCGGCCCCCAGCCCTTCGCCTCAAGAGCTCCACAGTCTCAGAATCCCCCCGTTCCCCGGGCCCCGAATCCCCCCGGCTCCCGACCCCCCAGACCCCTGCCGCGGTCGCAGCGGCCGGGAGACCTCGCACAGACGCGGGGAGGGGCCGCCCCGCCGCGCCGCGCACTCGACCTGCGCAGCACCCACCCTCCTTCCGCCCAGCGCCCGCCGGCCTGATGCAGGTAGCGCGCAATCCGGCGCCGCGCTTTCGCCACTGCTCTGGACAATTGTTTGAGAAAACTAACGCTAAACATGCACTGTCCTCTGACCACATCAGCTCCCACCGTGGCGACGCCTCCGAATGCAAAAGGCTAAAGCCAAAATACTTTCTAGCGGTTCAAACGGCTCCGAGGGGTAGCGAATCTGCGGAAGCTGCTCGCCGGAAGTAGGGCTGCCCGTCGCCGGAAGTTGCGCTTCCACCATTTTGTTGCCCGCTATGGCGGCGGTGTCGAGTTTGGGCCCGGGATGCGGCGCTTTTGACTGAGGGGGTAGGCCAGGCGGAGGCATTGGGGACATCCGCGCGGCGCAGAAGAGGACCAGCCTGGACGCCGGGGACGCTGTCATGTACGGCGCGAGCGGAGGCCGTGCCAAAACGGAGAGGAAAAGCGGCGCGAAGGAGGAGGCCGGACCCGGAGGTGCCGGCGGTGGGGGGAACCGAGTGGAGCTGCTGGTCTTCGGCTATGCCTGCAAGCTGTTCCGGGATGATGAGAGGGCCCTGGCCCAGGAACAGGGACAGCACCTCATCCCCTGGATGGGGGACCACAAGATCCTCATCGACAGGTCGGTTCCTCCCCCCACCCGTCGGTCCTCCCCTTCCCTCGCCCGCTTGATTTCGTCTGATGTTGACTTGATGGCCAGGACTAAAGAGGGTTTTGTGGAGCCAGCGGGGATCCGGGGGACCCCCTCCTCTGTCCTTACATCCCCCTGGTTTTAGAGGGAGGGGGACGGTGAAACCTGCCCTAAGGCACTGGCTGGAGTTGGCATGCCGTGTCTGTCGCCGGAGGGATCGTCTCTGCTCCTGCAGCCCCTCGCGACCCCTCACCCCTGTCACTGGTTCCAGTTGGCCACTCCACGAGGTGGAAGCTGCCGGTGCCTTGGCCTCCCCCGACCCGCGTTGCCTTGGGGTCGTGCGCTGCCTCCCTACGCGCGGCGCTCCCACAGCTCCGTGTGGTGGGAGGACACCCCGAAACGCCGCACACTGAGGCCGCGCGGTTAGAAAACTTCTCGGGCCCCCAGAGTGCGCCTCGAACCTCGTAAGCCCCCGGCGCCCTCCGTGGAGCGCCCGTATTTTGCCGGCGTGACATTTGACTCCATCGGCCTCCCCCCTCCCCCACCCGTGATAATCTGAACTGGTTTGAGTGATTCAGACCAGAGGGTGAAGTTGCCAATCAGTTGGAAGCCAGTTGACTTCGTGCAGACACTGGCTTTGCTCCTAGAGGTAGTGTTCTTAGGGCTGGTTTCACGGTCTCTTAAAACCGAAGGGCGGAACTGGGATATAGATGTGTTTCTTTTCAAATCAAACCTGCTTTAGGTAATCTCCCCGGAGGGTGTTCAGCCACTTTGGGCAGAGGGGTACTGGGGTCGGGGACGTCTAAAGATGTTTGATTTGAAAAGGATGGCATTACATGGTGTAGGCCGTTTGCTCCCCTCTCCCCCCCATGTTTTCAGTCCCCCTCTCTTTCCTTCTCCTTCTTTGGGTTTTTGTTGGTTTGGTTTTTTTGTTTTGTTTTGTTTTGTTTTGTTTTTTGCCGGTTTGGCAACTCTGCTTCTGGGGCCCGGACTGAAAAGCTAAGGATGACCAGCCATTTAACTGTGGAATAGTCTCTCCGAGTGAAGGAAGCCCGTCGTTTGATTAAAGCTGGATTCTACAAAGCCCTGGAACGTGACTGTAGGGATGACCTGTGCGCTGGCCAAAAAATGGACACATTAATGACCAAATAGGCCTTTTTCCACCCCTGACATTTCCGTTTGGAGTTAGATCTAGGCAACAGTGACTCTTGAAGGGAGGGCTGCCGGATCGGTCCGGACGGGACGCCTCGCCCTCTTCAAACACGTTGTGCCTTTAAACCGTAGTTTCTATTGAACGAGGTTGCCTGAGCTGTCAGGCAGCTTGCTTTTCCAAAGCGTTACTTGTGCTATTTGTTATGAAAATTTGGTCAACGGTGAAGTCTGAGCTCTTTAGGCAGTTTTCCTTATCGTTCTGTACGTGACTGGAGTTAGGCCTTCCGTGAACGGGGAGCAAACGCCACACATGTACATGTGTAATAGTTTCAAATGATGATCTACATTTGTAAGTTAAGGAGGTTTACATCAAAGTAAAAATAATTTTGCAATTTAATAAAATGCAATAACTTGGCTACTCTGGAATTTTGGCCTTTTTCTTATAAATGTCTTTTTTGTTCTGTTTTTTTAAGTACCTTTTGGTCCTCATTACAAAAGTCAGCGTTAAAAAATTAGGCAGACTTTTGTGTGTGCCTCTATTTTTTTGCAACTCTAAATCTGAGTGTTTCTGGCTCTCTTACCCTTTGATGTTGCATGTCGACAGCAGCTTCACTGAATTATTATGTTAAAAATATAGCAGAAAGTGCTCTTATTCCTAATTTGGCCAAAGCGCCTGTTGGTCCATGAAAGTAAACACGGATGTGTCTTCACGTACGTTGTTTCCTCGGGGAATAAAGTTTAGAAGAGAATAAGCCACACCTTCTCGTAGTTTTGCTCTGTTTCCGGTGAACCTCCTTAAACTGCATGTATATGTCACTGTTCCTATGTATGTGTGTCTCTCTATCACATAACCCAGCACTTATTTCCTCAGCCAAGTGGCTAGGGGGCGAGCCTAGCCAAGATTTTACCTCCAATGGACGCAAGTTTCTTTGGTGAAGATCTCTCCTGAGAGTTCGGGACTAGCAGAAAGAAGCGAGGAAATTTCGACCGTTGGGTTCTTACGGATAGGTATTTATGTATTCGGTTTGTGTGAATGTAAGCTATGATATTTGACTTTCCAGAAAATTTTTTTTTTTTTTTTTTTTTTTTTTTTTTGGCAAATGGCATTGAATGGTTGACCGAACCATAAACGGTAAGCTCTGCCAGTGACGTGGATACCCTTTATGCTATTAAAGGATCGTTTACCTTAATTATAAGTTTTATCATATTATACCAAGGAATTTAGACTTTGTTAAGATAACTTGAGTTTAAAAGTAGGTGAGATGTGATTAGCCAAATTAAATATAAACCCGAGAGGATTTTTTATGTTTGTTTCCATATTTTTATTTCTCTGTTTTAATCGGTAAGTATACATGTGTGAAACGTCGCACACACACCCATCTCGACGTTACCTTCTTTCCGTTGACCAGCTTGTTCATATTACAGATACGATGGGCGCGGTCACCTGCATGACCTTTCTGAGTACGATGCTGAGTACTCCACGTGGAACCGTGACTACCAGCTCTCTGAAGAGGAGGCACGAATAGATGCCGTGTGTGATGAGGAGAGGTATTTAGCCTTGCATACGGACTTGCTTGAGGCGGAGGCGAGGCAAGGTACTGCTCAGGACAAACTTACTTCAAAGCAACACACTTTAAAAAATTTTTTAAGTGTTTAAAATTTACTCCCATTCATTTTTTTATACTCACTCTTTCTGATATTATCTTGACAGTACCCAGTGGATTGGAAAAACAGGAGTCTTTGCGTTCTGAGAGGACCTCAGGATAGTTTATATATAGAGCCACAAAGAATTTTCCCAGCTTTTGAGGGCAGACTGGGATTTGAAAAAACAAAAACCAAACTCTTTAATTGTTCTTCTTTAACAGTATCGTATAAACTAAAATTGATGTTCTTGTCTCTGCCTTAATCTTTAATACGGTTCTTACTCCCCAAATTTCTCAGCAGGAAGAAACTTTCCACAAAAGACGCGTATCCTGCTGTCTGTGGTAAACGTGTACTGGCAAAAGTACATATTGATCGATACGAAGCGTGAATTTCTCAAAACGTTTTTGCCTCAAAAAGAGGTTGACAAAAGCGTGTCGTATGCTTTACTGACAGCTGCAACTTTAGAAACGTGTAAACTTTTTCTCCGTAAATTTCCGCCCTTGTTAACAAAACTCTCGTTTTTGTTCAAGAGGAAGAATACAAGCGGTTGAGTGAGGCACTGGCCGAGGACGGGAGCTACAACGCAGTGGGGTTCACTTACGGCAGTGATTACTACGACCCGTCGGAACCCACAGAGGAGGAGGAGCCTTCCAAACAGAGAGGTGAGAGGAGAGGGCTGGCCCGGTGGCACGCCGGTGGTGGCGCATGGCCCGCGGAGCGGTCACGGCCAGGCAGTTGGGCCATCGCGGTGACGCCAGGCACCGTGGGGCTCTGTCTTAGGGTGAAACCGAGCGAGGAGCTAGACAGTGAGTGTCCGGGGCGGTGGAAAGTGCGTCCAGACTCGTCCGCGTTGGATCTCGTTGCCTTTTTGCTCACTTCTCTCTGACTCGGGTGACTGGCACTTGCTCAGCCTGGATCCTTCGTTTCTGAGCCGGTCACGAGTGCGCTGACATTCGTAGGGATTCGTTCTCGGGGCGTTAGAAGGACAAGCGCTCATGACCTTCACGTGAACCTGCTTCACAACCCCCCCCCCGCCATGACCGACCCCCCCCCACCAAAATAATGACAAGTTCCAGTAGAAGGACGCCTGTGGAGTCACTTCCCCCCAAACGTGAAAGAGCACAAGGTAGGCTCAGTAGGACCCGCAATATCCACTTAGCTTGGGGTTTTACAGTAATATTTATGTAAAATTGAAGATTTTAAAATCCTGCTTTTCTGGATTAATGCTGGGAACTTTGAATATAAAAAAAAAAAGTGCCGCTAAACACTCGGGACTCCTGTACTACAGACACAAATGTCCTTTGTCACTTCTGTCAGCCCTGAGTCATTTGGCCTCGTATGGTAATCACCTGTTAATTATCAGTGACAGTAACACTAACCAGGAACTTTGGGGCTTGATCACCGTATTCAGGATATTCTGTTTAGAGGGAAGGAGAACTTTAGGGGGCCCCTGGATGGCTCAGTTGGTAGAACATGCGACACTTGATCTTGGGGTTGTGAGTTGGAGCCCCACACTGGGTGTGGAGCCTACTTTAAAAAAAAAATTGATAAAAATATTACAGAGAAGGAGAACCATAACTTTAGAAACCTATTCAAATGTTTACAGTAATAAACTAGAATCACGTCATACAGGGATTTCGTTTTAGAGTTAACAGTCTGTTATTTGTTTCTCTTTAAGTTACAAACCCCCCAACGAGTATGAAGTGGTTACAGCAGTTTAACGTTGAAACGTGGTCTGCCCTGCGCGCGGTGCGTCTGTGCTGGGTTCTCCTGCCCCTTCACTGGGGGCGGGGGGTCTCCTTGACGGGACAGCACGATGCAGGGCAGACTCACCCAGATCCACCCTTGTTGACCTTCCCCTTGTCCTGCTCATGAGTCTGTGGGCAGCAACACAGTCTCTGTTGTAGTGCGACTCTGTTCTACCTGCTTCTGGAGAGACTTTTCCACTGTCATGGGAACTGTGTTGAGTCAGACTCTGTTAAGGTATTCCATACCTTCAGAAGTTACGGTGCATTCTGGCAGGTCTAAGCGGTGAACACTCTCATTCCTTCCTTTATCCGGAGCAAGTTACCTATGTCAGGGTTCTGGATGGCTGAGGTTACATTGTCTTCTTTCCGAACCAAGTATGTAAGTGAAGAATCGAAATTTATGAAGGTCAAATGGCTTTCGCGAGATCAAGTGACAAATCCATAATACTGGAAAAATCCGTAATGGTAATTTCTTAATGCTCTGGATTAGAGATCAGCAGACTACCCCCGTTGGTGGGTTTTTGTAAATGAAGTTTCATTGGCACACAGCTCATTGGTTGATAGTGTCTGTGCGGCCTCAACAGCAGAGTTGAGTAGTTCACCTAGAAACCGTCTACAGCCAGAAATGCTTACTGTCTGACATTCAGGAAGTTGCCAGTCCCTGTTACAGGGGTTAGAATATTGTCTCTGTGAAATTAAACTTTGTTATAATTACTGAGTTTTAAGACTTTCAACGTGACTTTGTTTCTCTTTGAAGTTTTAGTATGCTTTCTCTTTAACAGAAAGTTCTCTTTAGTATTACATACTTTTTTTTTCTTATAATCATATTTTCAGGACTTTGCTTTATATGGTGATTAACTTTTTTAAGGAAAGTTGGGCCCATGTGAAACTTACAGCTTGACTTTCTGAGTTTAACTTATGTTAATACAGATAAAATGCCACGTGTATTTTTTTAACATTTATTTATGTATTTTTATCTTTTTAAAAAATTTTTAATGTTTATTTTTGAGAGAGAGAGAGACAGACACAGAATCTGAAGCAGGCTCCAGGCTCTGAGCTGTCAGCACAGAGCCCGACACGGGGCTCGAACCCACGAACTGTGAGATCATGACCCGAGCTGAAGTTGGATGCTTAACCAACTGAGCCACGCAGGTGCCCCAAAATTTATTTATTGTTAGGAGACCGAGCATGAGCCGGGGAGGGGCAGAGAGAGGGAAACAGAGAATCCCAAGCAGGCTCCAGGCTGTGAGCTGTCAGCACAGAGCCTGACATGGGGCTCGAACCCATGAACTGGGAGATTGTGACCTGAGCTGAAGTCAGTTCCTTAACAACTGAGCCACCCAGACGCCAGTAAAATGCCATATGTATTAAACACACACGCACGCAGGCATGTGTACCTGCACGCGCGCACACACACACACACACACACACACACACACACACACTAGAACTCAGTTTGTTGCCCAATGCCACTAACAACAAAGTTTCACTTCAGTGTTGCATTATTAAAAAGGGTGTTTTTGTTTCATTTTGTTTTATTTTCGTTTTCCAGCACCCTCAATGTGTCTGAACATTCCTTGATTTTCACTGTTACTCTCGTCCTGGCATTTTTGAACATTTTAGGCTCTGTGCTGCTAACAGGCTTTGTGGTGCCTTTGTGTCTGTGTGTCAGCCCCTCCTCCTTCCGCAGCAAATTGTCTTCGGCCTGGTTCGTGTCCTGCAGATTCTCACAATTTTTTATCATTATTCAGTATCTTTTTTTATGAAAAAAGATCATTTGAATCCGAGTATCGCGTTGGTTTTTTATTCTGTGCTGCTAAAGCCATTTTCTGTGAAGTAAGATATGTGTTCAGACAGAGCTCTGTGTAACCCACCTGTCCCCAACAGCTCTTTGGAGTCCGGTGCCTTTGTTTTGTGTGCGGCATCACACTAAGGAAAGCCTACTTAAGAGGTGAAATTTCCATCATTCTGTCATTTTAGGGAGCTACAGTAGAAATTGCAATTTTATACACACGCCTTTGGCCCCATGCCCAAAGAGACTGAGATTTAAAGTCGCTTCTTGACATGTTGCAAACCAGTGTCTCTGGGGTCCCCCAGTTGCACTGTCATTTGGTTACTGGACGCTGGGGTTGCTGACCAGAGGAAGTCTCTAGGCCCTAGTGAATCTCCGGTTCTTAGGAGAGAACAGGATAGGTAGGCACAAAACAAGTGGAGAGCGTTAAATAATTCTTAATGGAATTTATAATCTGCTTACATTGCATCAGCATTTTTAGGTACAGTGAAACCTGCTTGAAATCCCTCCTTGGCCTTGCAGAAGAATTAGGTTTGGTGGAAAACCTTTGAAATTGTTCATCTTGTCAAGAAACTTCATTATACATGGTGAAAACACTTGTTTTGATGAAGATTCATGTTTATTTGATGTCAGTTTTTGAGAGAAAACCCTAGGTATCAGAGTCCCTTGCAATGTCGGCTTTTGTAAGTTTTCTACTATGTTTTTGTACACGTCATTAAACCTCTTGGTGGGCGATGCCCTGAGTGACTAAGGCACGTAGGTACCTTGTTCAGAAAGTTGCAGCGTGCGGTGAGTGCCTCGCCTCCCACACGGCAGACAGGTGTGTGTGCCAAACGAGCTGATTATTTGCGGTAGGAGGTTGTTGGCTTGGGTGGAGAAGCCTTGGCAGCTGCACTGAAGGCCTGTACAACTCGGTGAAACCATCCGGTCCTGTTGGAATTGAGCACCCGTGCTGTGCCTGCCCCCCTGGGGTCCTACAGAAACCGCTCGGAGGGGGGCTCGCTTGGAGCGGGGGCTCAGCAGCGCCACCTACACACAGATCCCAGAGCTGGGGAGGGGGAGCTGGCAGCGGACGGAGTGCCTTGGTAAGCAGGGCCCCTGGTGGCGGGGGCGCCTGCGAGGGTGGGAGGGTAGATGGGAAAGGGTTTCCAGAGGTAATGATAGGAGGCAGAGAGCCAGGTAACGCCCCTCCCGGCTCTCCCTCCATTGTGTGCCTTCTTCCTGATGGTTGGTCTGAACTTTACGTTTTCTTCTGACGCAGAGAAAAACGAGGCTGAAAACATAGAGGAAAACGAGGAGCCTTTCGTCGCCCCCGTGGGGTTGAATGTGCCGCCTGACGTGGAGCTGGTATGTTTTCCACTTCACAGCACCGTCCATCGTGATCCCTGTGAGTCAGGAGGCACTGCTTGTGCGAGCCCCCACTCGTGGTCGTGACGGCTAGGTTTTAAGGCCTTCAAACTATTTGTGAGTTAATGGAGGAAGCCCGCGCCCCCCGCCCCACTTTCCTCTAAAGAGAGAGGGAGGAGTCCCAGCAGAATGGCTAGACCAGCGCATCAGGGGCTCGAGGAACTGGGTCAGAGGCCATGGGGTTGAGCGGCGCGGTTGGCGGTGAGTAGGCTGTTAGCCACATTCACACATAAAAACAGTCTCGCTCAAGGCGGCCCGGCTTTCAGTGAAGGTGCCTGGTCCCGGGTTTTGCTGGGGTGGCTTTTGTGGGCCCTTGAGTTGTAGGCCTTTACCTTAGGTGTCCTGGGTGCTCTTGCAGCCAGGCCTCCTGTCCCCTGTGATCAGGGCCCTGGGGCACCTCCGGGCTGCCCTGGCACTCTGCAGCTAGAGCCGGCGGAGTGGAGTCTGATTCACGCTCGCCTCGCACAGCAGCTTCAGCTCGAGCCTGTCCAGTTCGGGCTGAGTTGTGACGGGTGTCACTGAGGGTCGGTCGCCTGCGGTCCTGGCGTGCTCCGGCTGCTTGATCTGCCGTATCGTGAGGCCGAGGACCCTGAGCCATACCTCCTGTTCCCGTCCCCCTCTCACAGGCGAGGAAGAGGGAAGGACGTGGCCGTGCACATGGCAGGCAGGGACTCACACCCCCAGTCCCCGTGCTCGATGGGATTTTTGTGTGTTCAGTAGGGACGTTGGGAGTATTTCTGCTGTGTGTGCGTGCTCGGGAGCGATATTGGCGCTCAGTGTGGCTTTTCTGTGACGTCTTCCTACTGGGTCACTAGGGCTGCGGATGCAGGTGTTCTGGATTCTTGCTCGTGCCCTGTGTTCTTCTGAGCCTCCGGGTGGACAGCGGGCGCTGAAGCTGCCCGTGAGGGTCTCATCCTCTCCACACTCGGCCTGTGTTTGCTGCCCTGGTCGCTCGTTTCTGGGCGATGATGGCCCGGGACACAGAGCAGCCCTGCCCCCACCCCATCCGTCCTCTGTGTGCGCTCACCCTGCCTTTTGCTGCCTTCTTTCACGTACAAGCCACGTGCTTTTGGGTTTTGCTGAATGCAGTTGCTACTTATGTCTGCCTCCCCGTTTCCAGCACTTACCAGTTTGTTGTAGCTAAAGCTGCAAATGTCCTCTGAACATCTGATATCCTAGGACTTGTATTAATACGTTTTCTGTGTATTGTTATGGGTTGTATTCTTGTTCTGGAACATGCTCTCTATTCTACACGAGAGACCCATTAAAAATGGGTTGCTCCCTTACCTGTATGTAATGCTAAAAGCTTTTATTTAAGGTTGACTATGTGGAATTTTATTTATTTTTACGTGAAAGATTATTTTTAAACTTTCATGCAGATATAAACACAGAAGCGTGATAGATTTTATCGCGTTGTTCACTTCCTATTAAAATACGTAACGGTTGTATATCCTGGGCCAGCCTAAGCTTCACTGAGCTGTTGAATGGTCTGCTGGAGCTAAGAATAGTCGCTGCCCGCTGGAGAGCAGATAGTCATTTGCTGTGTTCCCCTTAAAGAGTCCTTGTGATATTGTTACGGCGCAGCCCCTGGAGCGGGAGATGGTTGGATTGTGTGGAAGCCGTTGAGTGCCCGTCGGGGCGCTGGAGGCAGCGCTGTCTTCCTTTGTGCTGGTGTCGCTCTTGGGAGCACTTGTGATTTGGGGGCAGTGGCTCGTACACGCTTCACACGGTGATGTCCCCATTAGCGGGCGAGCGGAGCAGACAGAGGTGGCCTGTGTCGGGGATTAATGCCGGGATCGCCGGCTCGTACGCAGAGAGGGGATTGCTGTCTCCGTGGGCGGGGGTCGCCCTCGCTCGGTAAAGAAAGCGGGCGCCCTGGGGGATTCTTGACGTTTAAACCAGGCTTTTGGATTAGAGCCTAATGAGTCCAGGCTCCACGGGGTTTGCGTGAAGAGTGAGGAGTAGTTAGAAGGCACGGCGCTCCGGGAGGTGCATGCTGGCCTTTGCTCCAGATGGGCCGCCGCGGGTGCTGGCCGCCGGTTCTGTCCTCGGTCGAAGCCCGGCAGCCGTCCTGGCTCCACCTCCTGCTGGGCCTCTAGACCGCCGCCCCCGAGTGACCCCACAGCGTTGTGTTCGCTTCTCCCGGTGGTTGGGCACGTTTTCTCGGGTCGCAGGGGAAGCAAGGACCTGTTTCTCCCCGAGTGTGTAGCCTGGCATCACTTGTCCCAGCGTGTGCTTTCGGCCCCGTGTCCCCTTCTCAGGGACCTGCCTGCCCGTCTTGGTCACCTCCCGAGTCCTGCCCACACCCGGAGCACCACCGGGAGGGCGGAGGGAGTGTCCCCCAGCCCCCAGGACGCTGCGGTGCACAGGGTCACGTGTCACTGCGGTCAGCCGCGGGGGCTGGCGGTGCTGCCCCGTGGGCCCCGGGAGACGCGCTCGTCGGGGCGCACTTGGTAAACCAGAGGACGAGCAGGGAAGGATTCGGTGTGCGATTGCCGTCACGTGTGCATTTGCATCTCTGGGTTAGGGACAGCGCGTGCTTACCGTTCACTGGCTGCGTGCCGCGTACCCGGTGCTTTGCTTGTGTTCTCGCCCCGTCGTCGTGGTGCCAGTAGCTCTGAGGCAGCCCGTTTGCACGGGAGAGACGTTGAGGTTTAGAGTGTGAGAGAGTAACTCTGAGCCGCTGAGTCCGGCTGGATCCATGGTTCGCATTAGACTGTTATTTTCATCCTAATTCAGGGCCTTTGTCGCCACGGGATGGGAGTGGGAGCAAAAAGCAATGTGACTTATTTCTGCATTCCCAAAGAGTTCTTGCCTTTTTCTTGGGACTGGCAGGGACTTTCCGCGCCGCTGAGCACATCCGATGTGTGCCGTGCGCGTGTGCTGCTGATGCCTCTCGCAGAATGAACATATTTATGAAGTCGTACGTGTCACTATATTCCATTGTGACGTCAGCATTTTGAATCTTGTTTTTGGAAGTCCCTTCCCAACCCTAAGATTTTAAAAATATTTTGCTATGTTTGCTACTGTTGTGTCTAACGTTTTGTTTTTGCAATTGAAATGTCATCCGATGTGATGTGTATTTCGGGCTGTGAGTGAAGTGGGTATTTCATTTTTCCTCCCCTGATCGTACAGGAGGAGGGGGCCAGCCTAGCTGCTCCCGGGGGCCCTCACCTCTGTTCCCTGAGGTCCCGGCCCCGCACTGCAGCAGCATTTTCCAAAGCTCTTAGCAAACCTTACACTGATGTGGGCTTTCGCACCACGCGTACGATTCCCCCACTGCCCAGTGTCTGCCCGCAGGTGTTAGAGCCGCGTCTGTGTCAGTGTGATTCAGGAGGAGTGGGGACGTGTCAGCCCACCTTCTTGGGCCCAGTCCCTTCCTTCAACCAGAGGTTTCCCCCTTTAAATAGGACAAGCATTTCTCCCCTTATCAGTCTTTATGACACACGCGTTTATATACGTCCTTGAGATCCCAGTTTATAGTGGAGACGATCGTGGTATTAAATGGAACAGGATTTATGTAAAACTTATGTGACAGCAAAGAATGTTTCCAAACCAGGTGTTGGGGTCTCATCCACTTGCTCTGGTAGTAAGTCTGGAAGTATGTTCGTAATGTGCTTCGTTTTTCTGTAGTAATGACTTTGCTTTGTAAGCGCTATCTTTTTGTTTATTTCTGAGAGAGAGAGAGAGAGAGAGAGAGAGAGAGAGAGAGAGCATGAGCAGGGAAGGGGCAGAGAGAGACAGAATCCCCAGTTGGCGTGTCACTGTCCGCGCAGATCCCAGTGCGGGGCTCCCACTCAGGAGTTACGAGATCGTGACCTGAGCCGAAATCAAGAGTTGGACGCTTATCCAACTGAGCCACCCAGGCGCCCCTGTGACCACTATCTTTTTAAATGCCGTGACGTTGTATCATAAATGGGCCTATTTTTAAGAAATCTTAAACCGGCGGGTTAGTTTGGTCAGCAGAGAATACCTCTCCGTGGAGGGGGTGGATCATAGTTTCCTTTAAAGGTCATTATCCTAAAGTCATCATTAATGATTGATGTGTGTGTGGAACACGGTCTCAAAGATTAATCTTCCTGTTAGCCAGAGCCATTGAACATTTGCCTCAGGATCCGTACTTCAGGCACAGTGGGCCTTTGACATGGAATCTGGGTTATTTTGGAGTCGGTAAATAACCTTAATTGTAGGTACTTACTCTATTTAAGTGTGAAGGACTTTATTCAGGAATTAATCTGGGAATTAAGGCATTTGTATTTTATGAAGGATGTGGTTCGGAAATTACAACAAGCATCTTGAATACTTCGCCGCCCATCTTTAATGAATAGTTTCCCGCTTTATTTGCATGCAATTTCCAAGTGTTAACCTCTTCCTTGTCATTACAAGTATTTTCGGAGTGTGGAGTATGGTTTCCAGCATCTGGTCTGACAGCTCTGGTTGTGGGTGGGGAGTGCCAAGCGCCATGCGGTAGAAGTAACTTAGCGGCAGCGCGGGCAGGAGCAGGAAACCCAGGAGACCGGCGGCACGGTCTGATCCTGGTAGTAACCCCTCCTGGAGGCAGGAGCACTCGCTCTGTTCCGCTCTGTTCCCGTGGGTGAGAGCCTCCCTGTTGGGGCCGGACCACACCCACGTGGTGAGGAGAGGTCTAGGGTGCGGGAGCAGGTGAGAGCAGGCGGCCTTCCCCGTGTCTTCGAAAAGGCTGCTTCCCGAGCCATAAAAACTAGTCCTAGCTAAGAAGGAAAGAGGGGTGATCCCTAGACTCCCGACAAAGTGGGTGAACGGGTCCCCCCTCCCTAGAAAGATGCCTGTGTGCGTAATCCGTATACCACTTCTGAGGGTCCACAGCCCCTGATAACATGGAAGCACGGTGACTTGGTGTGAAAAAAGATTGCCTCGGGTCCGTTCTGCGGCCGCTGGCATGGCCTGCCTTGGCCTGTGAGTCGAGTCTTCTCCCCGTAGAATGCTGCAGAATCCAGAAGCAGACCGCGTGTCGTGCAAACGGGGGCCGGGCTCTCCAGCCGCAGTGTTTCTTCTTTCCCATCGTCAACGGAAAAACTGGGGTTAGTTCTGTGTTTTAAGTCATGGGGCCAGCGGAAAAGAGGAAAAATTTATAACGTGAATGTGTGTGTTTTTTCATAGCCACCAACAGCCAAAATGCATGCTATCATCGAGCGCACAGCCAATTTTGTGTGCAAACAGGGAGCACAATTTGAGATAATGCTGAAAGCCAAGCAGGCCCGGAACTCTCAGTTTGACTTTCTGCGCTTTGATCACTACCTCAACCCCTACTACAAATTCATCCAGAAAGCCATGAAAGAGGGGCGCTACACAGTGCTGGCAGAAAACAGAAACGAGGAGAAAAAGAGTATGTGAGACTCGGTCGTGCGTGGACGCGGGGCCTGTGCGGGGCGGCCTCTGGGAGGGGAAAGCGGCCCTTGTGCGGAGGGGTGGCTGCGGCCTGCACCTCAGCTGCCCAGAGTGTTTGTGCAGCACCCCCCCCCCCCCCAGCACGGCGTGGTCGTTACACCTGCTCATGCCCCCGGAGGGTGGTGCCCAGCTCTTCTTGACTGAGTCTTGAGAGCGTATTAGATTCTTAGCGTTCCCGCAGAGAAGTGAACTATAATTAAACATCGATGCTATCAGAACATCATCACCTGGGTTGGAAACGTTCTTTCTCATTTTGCCTGCTTAACATTTCCTGGAGAAAACAGTCCCCTGCTTCTAGAGCGCGTTCTAGCGGTCCACGTGCACGTGGGGCTTAGGGGCTGAGGTTAGGTTACGCGCGCAAAGATGAAAGGTTACTTTGTTACCGTTTTTTTACTCATCTCTACCTCCAGCTGTTGTTTTCATTAACTACCTAGATTTGGGATTCTTACTACAAAGGCCAGTTAACCGTTGCGAATAATATGCGGGACGACGGCGTGTGTGTTAGCCGTTGAATTTTTTTCTCTTCGGCTGGAACATGATTTTCAAGAGCAGCTGCATGAATCTTGCTTACGGCTGTCGTTTCCCTTTCATCAAGATTCTACCTTTTTTCTAGAAAATTAAAATGCTTGGGCCCCAGACTCCAGTAAACGCTGGAGGGATGTTGCCAGCGGGGCCGAGGGCGTGCTCCTTTTTTTCTGCCCGGCGTCCTGCTCCAGGGGTACTTATCACAGGTGTTTGGGGGCAGAGAACCAAGAAACGACTACGTGTAGCCCTGCCTTTGTCTGCTTCTGAGGGTTGTTTTGTTTTGTGTAACATTTATTTTCGGGGGGGTGCAGAGAGACGGGGAGAGAGAGAGAATCCCAGGCAGGCTCCACGCTCCGTGCAGAGCCTGATGCGAGGCTTGAACTCACAAACCGTGAGATCATGACTTGAGTCGAGATCCAGAGTTGGACGCCTTACCGACTGAGCCACCCAGGTGCCCCCGCTTCTTAGTTTTCACGTCACTTATTTGTACCTTGTCTCACCGTACAGCAGGATCTTGAAATCTGCTTTTGCTCTGCAGAGTCGGGGGTCAGCTCTGACAACGACGATGACGACGACGAGGAAGACGGGAGTTACTTGCACCCGTCTCTCTTTGCTTCCAAGAAGTGTAACCGCCTGGAGGAGCTGATGAAGGTGTCCATCTTCTGTTTTTTTTATGCCGTAACAAAACTTCCGCTCACTTAGTTTTGGGAGCTCGTCAAGCTCGCGTTTCTTTTGTATCTTACTTTATCCTCATCGAGGTATAGTTTGCATTTTCGTGTTTTGCTCGGTGCTCCCACTCGTGCCGCTAGTGGTTTCGTTCTGCCCATCCACCCGCCCTCCTTTCCCGAGTGGTCTTGGGGAGGATCGGAGCGTCTTTCCTTGACCCATCCCCCTGGGACTCGCGGCCAGCTACACGGAGAGCTCGGCCCCAGCCTGCCCCTGGTGTGCGCGGGCCGGGGCGTCCTGAAGCCCAGACGCTGTGTTCCGATATGCCGTGTTCTGCGGCTACTTGAGCCCGCTCGGCCTCGGAAGAAGTTCCGTGTGACTCAAAACACAGGAAATGGTGTGATGTGCATCCTCTCTGTCTGCAGCCCTTGAAGGTGGTGGACCCGGATCACCCCCTTGCCGCGCTGGTCCGGAAAGCCCAGGCCGACGGTCCCGCCCCCGCGCCCCCCACGGCAGACGGCGCCGCGCAGCCCTCCCAGGTGGAGTACACCGCTGACTGTGAGTACCTCGCTGGGCGCCTCCGGCCTGCAGCCTGCTGCAGAGCTCACCCCGCGGGCGCGAGACGGGGGCGCGGGGCCGGCCCGGGTGCCGTGAGGGGCGCGGGGCCCCGGGCCTGCACGCTCGGCCCTCTTTAGCCCGCAGCCTCATCCCTTTGCCTGTCACCTAATGTTGACAGATGGCCGCTCCGCGTCCAGCATCAGCTCTGTATCCGGGAGGGTGAAGGACACGGGCAGGGGCGGAAAGCAGGTGCCTGGTGACTTTGTCCTTCTTCAGAGACCTCCCCGGAAGCCGCGCCTGGCATCTCCCTTCAGCCCTCACAGACGGGGTGGTCTCGCCCGGTCGCCCCGGCCCGCGGCGGGGGCTGGAGTCTGACCTGTCGCAGCCCCGACCAAAGTCAGAGTTCCGTTAGGAAGCACAGGGCAGTGCGTGTCGGGGCCTCGCGGTCCTGTCTGCCGCGGTGGCTTTCCCAGAACAGACACAGCTCGAGACTGTCTGCCGTGCCCCTTAGAGATAGTTAGTTGCAGCTCCTGCCTCTCCTGGCTGTGTGCTAGCTCTTTGTCTGTTTAATTACCTACAGGTTATTAATGGAGGGCAAATCTTGAGTTTCTATTCAAGGAATTATTTGAAAGTATTTGACCTCGGTCTCATTAACAGATCTTTCTAAGATTTCTGTACCCAGCAGTTAAACCCTGAACGAGAGAAGAGCCCTCAGCTGCAGGGATCTGTCTGCTCATTCTTTACCTGCAGGTCTGACGTGAGGGGCCGTCCGCAAAGCCTGCCCCGTCAGAGTCTGGAAAATCAGCAGGAGATTAATTCTCTTTCTTTCTTTTTTTTTTTTTTTTAATTTTTTTTTTTTAACGTTTATTTATTTTTGAGACAGAGAGACAGAGCATGAACGTGGG
>NW_024412654.1:1104139-1164927 GCF_014898765.1 Herpailurus yagouaroundi | reverse complement strand
TTTTTTTTTTTTTAACGTTTATTTATTTTTGAGACAGAGAGACAGAGCATGAACGGGGGAGGGTCAGAGAGAGAGGGAGACACAGAATCTGAAACAGGCTCCAGGCTCCGAGCGGTCAGCACAGAGCCCGACGCGGGGCTCAAACTCACGGACTGCGAGATCATGACCTGAGCCGAAGTTGGATGCTCAACCGACTGAGCCACCCACGCGCCCCGATTAATTCTCTTTTAGGACGCAGGCTGCTCGCTGTTTAAGCTTCTGTCGGCCAGCAGCCGTGCCCTCCCACACCTCTCTTCTGGTGCGACACGCGGCAGTGTGTGTGGCTGGTGCTCCAGTAACGTCGGTGATTCGAGTGAACTTAGTGCGTGTGTCCTGGAAAAACCCTTTACGGGACTTGGGATGTGCGGCGCTCACGACGGGGAGTGCTGTGTGCACACACGGCCACACGGGTGAATCGGGAGTCAGGAGTGACCCCCGCTCGTTCGCCGAACAGGACGCTTCTCGGCGTCCTTGTGTTCCTTCTTCAGCCCCGTGGTTGAATCCCTGTCCGTGTGTGTCCCCTGGACCCTGAAGCTATTAAACGGTCTTGCACGGGAAAGGGGTAGAGGCTGGGGGCCGGGGTGACCGTCACCTGACCACTGGCTCTGCACATCGCGGTTGTGAGCAAGCGTGTGTACCGAGGGTGGCGGTGGCGCGGGGTGTCTGCAGACCCCCGGACTGGGCAGGAGGGCTGAGTGGCCGCTCTAGGACTTGTGCTCACTGCGGGGGCCCCAGAGCCCCGTTTCCGCCAGGCCCTCCATCAGGCAGGTGTAACTGCGCTGGCTCCCCGCTTGGACCCGTGACCCCCTCTCCCCAGGAGGTGCTCCAGCAGGGGGCACCGGTTAGGACCCCTCCTCGGTGAAGTTGTCGTCTTCACATCTCTGGTGCCTCGCAGTGCAAGAGTGACCGGCAAGTGTGAGACGGTGCATTTGGGGCTCGTGCCTGGCGTTATGTTTGCGTGGGGGGCCGACCTCACAGCTAAACTGTCTAAGCCAGCAGAGACGAAAGAGTCCGTCCCGACAGGGCCCCTAGCTGCTTACACGTGGATTGCGGCTGTGCCAGAGGCAGAGGCCGAGTTCCAGATTTTGCAGAGAAGCGAGAAATCCAGAATGTTTATGGGAAATATCTCGATTTACAAATGTCAGCGATGAACTCATATTTTGTAAAAATAGAAGGCAGTCTAAGAAAAAACACAGCAAAGTGGGTGCTGCTTGTAGGCATCCCCCTGCGTCCAGCCTCAGCCGTAGATGTGGAAGGGGTCGTGGGCGTGGGGGTAGTGGAGTGTCACAGAGCTCCTCTGTGGAGACTGCCCTCGGCAGTGGTCAGCGCTTCCTAGAGGCTCGGAAAGGGGGCTGGGAGGTGTCCCGATTTCCTGTAGACCCCTCATTACCGGAAGTGAGAGCAGGCTCGCTCTCGTGGAGGACTAGGTGAGGTCAGGTGGGAGGGAGAGGCAGGCCGGACATGGAAATGTGCTCCTGAGAGAGGACCCCCGAAGTTTGGCTGTGCAGTGGGAGGGCGGGGGGGGGGGGTTAGGGGGCATGCCTGCTGGGGAATGAGCATCCCGTGAGGGCCCCCGGAGAGCATCAGCCCTTAGGGTCACCGCAGCAGCCATCTGTCCAGGGTCAGGGGCTCGCAGGGTGGGGCAGGAGGCCTGGATGGCTGGACAGACTGATCCAATTTCTAGGAAGAGCCTCAGGCTTGAACTTGGCTCCAGACCAGAATAGTGCCCAGCAGAGACACACGTGAGGTACCTGTGTTCAGGTCCTCAAAGATGTTTTTTTATTCTGTGGTCAGATTCGGGGCTGTCTAAAAAATAGCAACAATGTGAAACATTTTTTTTTTTTGAAAAATTTGAAAAGGAGGCCCGGTAATGGGAAATGAGCCCCATCAGAGAGTCTGTGAGCTGCCAGAAGAGAAGAGCTCTCAAGGCCTGACTCGGTGGTGGTTTAAAGCAAGTCTGTTGTAAGAGCAGGTCCGGAAGGGGCACCTACGGACCGCGTGAACACAAGGTGTGCTCTGGGCCCTTCGGATGGGGTGTGCCCACCTGCTGCGCCCGCGGTCTGGGCCTTCACGGCTCACGTCCAGCCCCTTGCCCTAGCCCGCAGTCTTGTAAGCACTGGCCTTCCATCCTTTGCATAAATTGTGATTAAAAACTTCGTTATGGCAGTTTACCTGGAAAAAAATCACTTCAGACAAGATCTCTGCTGTGAAAGCAAACAGGCCCAGCCTGAGGAAAGAGGAGCCTCCTGACCCTAGTGTGCCGGGAGGGCACCGAGGCAGAGCCAGCCCGGATGGACGCGGGGGGTGCCCCTCAGCCAAGTGGTGGGCAAGGCCCTCTCCGGGAAAGAGCCTTGGGAAATGACCCCGGTAGAGCCTCTTCTTTTCCTGGCAGTGCAGCGGCTTCCAGCCGAGGGGCCTGGTGGGACGGCGTGAGGAAGCTTGAACCGATGGCGAGTTATTTCTCTTAAGCCGACAGACAGCGTTATGTTCCACTAATAGAAAAAGTAAGATTAGTTAGGAAACAGAAAAACTGAGAGATCAGCCACTTTTACAGTCAAGTAGGTAAGAAGTCCACACAAGCTGCTGTGTGAATGATTCGGGAAGGTCAGAATGGTCACGCGGTCTTTTTAAAGGGTTTCCCCGGGCCGCTCACCCAAATGGCTCACCCAAGTGTCTGCACACTTCGGAGCCCGAGCCCTGGAGAGGGAGAGGCCAGCGTGTCACTTAAACACGCCTGCAGCACCCGGGGAGACTGCGGGACTGAAGGCGGAGAGGCCTGAGCTTGCGGACACGTAAGAACCCTGGAGAGATGGAGTCTGGGGATAAAATTGAGGTTTCTGGGTTGTTTGAACTGTTATTTCACGTTACCAAGTTTGAATTCCTTAATTGTCGAGATGAACTAAAGCACAGGTGAAGCCTGCCGGGCGCGCAATTTTGCGGCCTGACGGAGAAGCCAAGGGCCCTTCCTGCCGGTATCCGCACCAAGTGCCCCCGGCCACGGGTTTCCAGTCAGTCTCCAAACACAGGGAAGGCAGGAGCTACAGGGATGGGCCTCACAAGCGAGATTTCTAGTGCCGGTGGAAGACCGAGCCGCCTCATGTGTCCCCCAATAGCCGTCCGCGCGCAGGGCCAGGGCCAGGGGCGGAGGGGCGGGCGTAGGAGGACAGCACTGTGTTGGATTCGGAAGTGGGGGGCCGCGTCCCTGACGGGACAGGTGAGAGACGGCCTGCAGGAATAGGGCCCTGGGGGGGGGGGGAGGGGGCTCCATCACCTGCCCATCTGTGCCACCTGGATCGTGGAAGAGCACAGGGCGACGTGACGCTTGCTTTGAAACTGCATTAGTGTCCCCAGTGAAGTCTTCACAGGTCCATGTGAGCACAGTTTCAAGACTGTCAGCTCTGGTGTCTCTCCAGGCCCCGGCGGTCCCTGTCACCGCTCTTCCTGCCAGAGCTCGCCTTCCCCTCCTTCCCGGTGGGGTCACCAAGCTTTTCCAGCCCTTTCTATCAGCAAGTGTTTAACAAGCTCCTCAGGGTATGCACGGCCGGTCCTCGTGACTGACTTCTTGCTGATGAGACATTTTCCTGGGTTTAGGCAGCCTTGGAAGAAGAGGGCCTATTTTTATGTTTTTATTATTTTTTTCAAATGATTATTTTTGAGAGAGAGAGGGTGCACCAGTGGGGGAGGAGCAGAGAGAGGGACAGAGGATCTGCAACAGGCTCTGTGCTGACGGCAGAGAGTTGGATGCGGGGCTCGAGCTCATGAACCGCAAGATCATGAGCGGAGCTGAAGTCCGACGCTCAACCGACTGAGCCGCCCGGTGCCTCATGCCCGTTCGTCTTCCAGAAGAATTTTCCCTAAAATCTCCTTAAACATAGATGTGTGAAACTGACAGTTTTTTCCATTCATTATTAGCCTCACAGTGACTTTCTGTTACTTGGTCATCTCCTGCCCTGCAGCCATAAATCCTTGCTGACGAGTGTAGTAAATACAATTATGCAGGAAGCAGTAATATTGAAACACTGCTCGCTAGTATAGCAGGCAGTTTCTTAAAAATCAAATGCCAACCCAGGTTTTTTAAGTGTTTCGTTCTGTAAATAACTTACGTGAATTAAGCCATCCAATGTGGCTAAACTAGACATTCTCTTGCTTCTGCTCTGGTCTTTTTTAAGTGTGATTTTACTGTTGTTCACAGCATTTCTTTTAACTTGCAAAATCATGACCTTGAAGTGCTTTATTTAGTCTCCAAACCCCCTTTAAAAAAAAATGCCTTTGGGGGTGCCTGGGTGGCTCAGTCATTTAAGCATCCGACTTTGGCTCAGGTCATGATCTCGTGGTTCGTGAGTTTGAGCCCCGCATTGGGTTCTGTGCTGACAGCTCGGAGCCTGGAGCCTGCTTCGGACTCTGCGTCTCCCTCTCTGTCCCTCCCCTGCTCGTGCTCTGTTTCTCTCTCTCTCTCTCTCTCTCTCTCTCAAAAATAAAGATTAAAAAAAAATTTTTTTTTTAATGCTTTTGTTGTAAGTCAAGAGACATAGGAGGAAGAAAGTAAAAATATTATCCAAGATTCCACCACCCAGAAATAAATATTTTTAGCATTAGGTGAGCATCACTGACACAGTGGGCAACACTGAGGTAATTGTAGTGAAGGAGGAGGACAGTGAGAATCTTCTGTCTGAGAACACACAGGTCATCTTTATGTAAAATATGGATTAGAAAGCTGGGTGTAGTGGCACCTGGCTGGCTCAGTCGGTTAAGCGTCTGACTTCTGCTGAGGTCACGATCTTGTGATGCGTGAGTTTGAGCCCCACATTGGGTTCTGTGCTGACAGCTCAGAGCCGGGCGCCTGCTTCAGATTCTGTCTCCCCCTCTCTCTGCCCCTCCCCTGCTTGCACGCTGTCTCTCAAATGAATATGAATAAACATAAATCTTTAATCTTACTCGAATTTAATAGAAGAACCTATAATCAATAAAGTGTAGTCATTGCTGAACTTCAGATAAAAGTTTCCACACTTGAAGAATTCAGTTCTAGGGGCACCTAGGTCGCTCAGTCTGTTAAGTGTCCAACTCTGGATTTCAGCTCGGGTCATGATCTCACAGTTCATGAGTTCAAGGCCCACATTGGGCTCTGTGCTGACAGCTCAGAGCCTGCTTCAGATTCTCTTTCTGCCTCTCCCCTGGCTCATGCTCTCTCTATGTCAGAATAAATTAATTAAAGAAAAAAAAGAATTCAGTTCTAGTGATTAGGAAATAAAGAGGTTGAAATCGTAGATTCCTTTTAAAGCTCAGTTTTTATCTTAGATGTTATTAACTGTGAAACTAGAGGAAGTTAAAATAGTCCTAAAATCCCTTCCCTTCACCCCTCCTCTGCCTCCTGATTTTTGAGCAGTAGTACTATGTTTCTGTTGTAAGAGTAAGATTTACGTTGTTTGTGGCCCAAGACACCACGTGGTCGGCCTCCGTCCTGAGTGTGAGGGTCTCGCCAGGGTGCCTCTGCTCCATCCAGTTCTTTGGTGTTGTGTTGTGTTTTTGTAGTTTATTTTTATTTTGAGAGATAGCAGGCAGAAGAGTGAGAGAGAGAGAGAGAGAGAGAGAGAGAGAGAGAGAGAGAGAGAGAATCCCAAGCAGCCTCCGAGCCAACATCACAGAGCTCTAACACGAACTGCGAGGTCATGACGCGAGGCAAAATCAAGAGTTGGACACTTAACTGGCCACCCAGACACCCCTGTGCTCCATTCTTTGACTCTTCTCTGGTGATTTGAGTCTCGCGGACACACGTTGTGAGGGTCCTGGTCACATGTTCTCGCTTGCTCGAGAAGCACCCCCTCCCACCTTCGTGTAGAAAGGAAAACTTGTCTGGGTATAAAAGTCTTGGGGAGCGTCTTCTGTCTCTAAGCCCTCTGTAAGCTGGCATCTGACGTGGTCTTTCCTACCCTGAGAAGCCTGCGTCGGCCAGCCATCGCCCCCGACCGGTTGCGCGGGTGTGTTAGCTGCTTGGTTTTCACTAAATGCTCCTGGACACCATTCTCTGAGATGTCACTGGCACGCGTCTGTGCCCTTCTCACGTAGAGAGCAGCTTGGGGGAGGGTTCCGTGCGCAGCCAGCAGGTCCTGGGCTCGGATGTTGCTGTGGAAACGTAGGGGGCCGGCTTCTGACCTGGCCTGTTCCCCAGTCGTCCTGGAGTGATTGGCTTCTCATTTCCAGGGAACTGTGTTCTGTTGCGGGCCTCTGGTTCCAGGCGGTGGCACAGGAACAGACAGCAAGCCCAGCTCCCTCTTCATCTCAGTGGTGGTTTTATTTCCTTTTCTTTGTGCTCCGTGGAACTCTTGTCTCACCAGATTCATCTGTGGCCCAGAAAGTGCAGACACTGTGTGCATTCTCTTTATGTCCAGACTCCTGTCTTCGCCGTTCACGTGCGGTGCTCGGCTCCCGGGGTCTGGCCACGGCGGGCCTGCGCACTTCGCCTTTCCCTTGCCGTCTCTCCCACCCACGTTGGCAGCCCTGCCCCGACCTTTGACCCGATGCTGCGGCGCTTCCCCCTGGACACTCGTGTCCCGCCTTCTCTGAGCCCTTTTGTCCTCCCTTCCAAGTGCAGCCTTCTCTGGAAAACCCACTCTCTGCTCTCCTGTGGATCCTGAAGCTTCCCCAGAGCAGGCGTCCTTCTGCAGTCAGGGACTCCCAGGGCGGAGCCGCCCCGCAGGTCCTCCCTGCGAGCACCTCCACCCTGCGGCTCGGGCTGCATGCTTGAACCACTCCCCGTCTTCACCCGGAACTCTCCGGAATCTGTTTTTATGTCACAGGCCCCCAGAACCCGGTACGGGATTAAGAACTCCAAACTTTTTACGTGGGGGTCATTGATGCCGACTTTAAGCAATGGTTGGAGACAGGTCTTTCGAGGTTTCATCTGCCAGAAAGAGAGCATTGGCTTTTAAACGCTGGGCTGACGTTCCTGAGTCACGTGTTCCTGTGTGTAAAATCGATTGGTTCAGGTGCTTCTCCAGCTTTACACACATCACATTCTTTGTCACTGCACAAGCTGTTAGGGTTTTCCTAATATACTTTGATGACCAAGAGATAAGTCTCCTGTTGGAATTTTTAACACTGGGTTGTCTGGAGGCCATCAGGGGGTAAATAGAAGATGGCTGGGATGCGTTATGCAGTAATAAGTTTGAAAATAATTCAGACACAATGCAGTGATCCAGATGCTTCCAGGTATTTGGAGAGATGGGGGGGCATAATGTTGTACTTAAACGCTGTCGAGTTACGTTGATCACCATGTTGTACCCCTGAAATTAATGTAACGTTGTGTGTCAGCTCTGCTCAGAAAACGATCGCTCTAACAACACGACTGTGGACTCGGCAATGTTGGGGTTGTTGGTTGGCTTGACTGGTTTTCCTGCCAACCAGACTTGAGTGATGGAGAGCCCACAGGTCAGTGGTCAGAGGGCCCTTCAGGACTCGGGGAGGCGGCCCAAGTCTGGGAGGCGAAGCTGGAAGTCTCGGCGTGGGGTCAGCAGGCTGTCGAGCGGGTGAGAGAAACTTGAGATGGCCAGGTCGTCCTTCCGTTTCTCGTACTCTGCTTCTGTGCCCAGCCTTGAAAATGCAGACAGCAGCGATAATAGCAATTACTGAATTGGGTTGTGATGCCAAGTGTTTGAACTCCTGTAACTCGACCTCTCCTGGGGTAAAGGTTTTCAGTGAAAAGAGCATAACTTTTTTTTTTTTTTAATTTTTTTAACATTTATTCATTTTTGAGACAGAGTCAGAGCATGAACTGGGGAGGGGCAGAGAAAGAGGGAGACACAGAATCCGAAACAGGCTCCAGGCTCTGAGCTGTCAGCACAGGGCCCGACGTGGGGCTTGAACTCACGGACTGCGAGATCATGACCTGAGCTGAAGTCGGACGCTTAACCGACAGAGCCACCCAGGCACCCCGAGCATAAGTTTTTAATTGTGGGCAGAAGAAAGTTCTCTAATCAAGTAGACTGGCTGTGAGATTAATTCTGAGTTCGGGATCTGACTCTTTAGATACTGAAAGAACCTTTATTAGGGTTTATTTTCAGCAGAAGAGGTAGTCGTGTAGAACTTGATAGCGAAACCATCATGAAAGTTGTTTATCCTGACACTGCTCTGTCAGCTGGGTAAGCACATGAGAGGGCAGGGGAGGGGCGGCTCAGGTGGCGCCGTGTGTGATGCGCAGGTCCCCAGGGCATTGCACGCATCTGCTGCCTGGTGGCTTCCCCCAAAGTCTAGCTTGAATAGAGATCAAGGAACCTGCCTTGTGATTTGGGAAATTGTCTACAGTATTGTATGTTCTGTGCAGAGTGTTACAGGGTGGGGCCTTTACTGGGTCGCTGTGGACCTAAGTCGGAGATCAGACCCCGTGAGTGTTTGGGCACGTGCGTCCCATCCTGTCCACAGAGTCCACCCGTGCCTCAGAAATCCCTGAACGTGTGGTCACAGAATGGCAGGGAACACAGCGTACCCAAATAATAGGAGTAAGGGCAGGTTTTACTCCTGTAACTTTTGCATGTGTTTGAAAATACTTCCGAGGTTGTCAGCCGCCGAGGTTGTAAGAGCGTTTCTAAACAGCTCTCCAGAAAAGTTTGACTTTTGAAAAACCCAAATTCTAGTTTGTGGAGGGAAGGGAGGTGTTTCAGCTGGAAACTGCCAGGCGTGCGACCCTGTCCGGGTCTAGGTGCACTGCAGGCTGCATGTAGACCCGGCCGCTGCCTGTGTGTGTGACCATGAACCCGGCCTGTGTGTGTGTGTGTGTGTGTGTGTGTGTGTCCGTGAGCTGAGAACAAGCTTTGCCACACATCTTCACAGCCTGCTGCTGGGAACACTGACTTAGAACCCCAGCTAAGTGAAGGGTCCTCCTTCACGGAAAGAATGTCATTTTTCCCATTTGTAGACCTGTACTACCCCCTAAAAAGCCGCTCAGTTATTTCTATTAAAATTTGAATTTCATCAATTAAAAACTGTGTGGGAATTTGTTTTTTCTCTTTTTCCGAGTATCTGTATACTCGGTATCACGTAAATACTCATCTATATACTCTGAGTATCTAATTTTGCCTCTTGGTCCACAAAAGGTAATATGTTTACTGTCTGGCTGTAAGCGTTTGCCAGCCCCTGCTCTATCCCAGTCAGAGACTTTGCTGGAATATAAATGTTCTCATGTTACGGACTTCTTTTTATCCGACGGCCCTACAGACTGCAGGTGCCTGCACGACGTGCTCTCTGGTCTGCCGGGGGTCGTGCTGGTGGCCTGCGTTTGGGTGGCGTTGACAGTTGTGTTTCTGGAGCCTTCCGCCCCTGCTCCGGTCTGGAGTGGCCGCGCTCTCGGCCTGCAGCCCTCTGTTCCCTGACTTTTTGTTGCTTTCCTGTGTTAGTGCCTGGGGTTTCCCCTGCTCGATCGGTTGGTTTACTCCTGTGTTTTGTTGGAGCTTGTGCTCTCATCGGGTACACAGGGACGCACGTTCTTTTAGTTCTCTAATGTCTGAACATGCCCTCGTGCTGCTCCCGCGGGTGGGAGGTAGTCCGGACGGGCGCAGAAAGGTGGGTTGAGTCCTGTCGCTCAGGTCTCGGGTTTGGGCCCGTCGCCTAGTAGCCCTGGCTGCTGCAGGGTGCCCTCACACCCTCCCAGTCCTCATCCTCCCGTGCGTAATTTGGACAGTCGCCGAGCAGGTCGGCACTGTGGTCGCGCCACGCCAGGAATAGCGGTGAGCGAGGTTCCTCGGGTCGTGGGGGATCATGGAGACCAAGAGGTCACCGTGCCAGAGGCGTGGTCGGGGAGGAAGTCCAGCTGGGGGACGGAGAGGGCAGGGGGGGTCGTGGCATGTGGCACAGGGGACTCGGCAGGGGGTGGGGTGGGGGCAGCCGTGTCTGGTCCAGGCAGGGCTCCTGGAACTTTTGAGCAGGCGCTGGGAGGAGTCGTGCAGTGTGCCGCCCCACCAGGAGGCACTGCCGCTCCCTGGGGGTGTGGAGGGGGAGGGGCAGGCAGGGATCCCAGTCTGTACCCCCTGGTGTGAACCACTCACGAGGTGGCCCGGTGGGGTGTGCGATTAATGTGCAAGTTCCACTCGGAGCTGGAGATGGGAATTCTGCAACCCTCAAACACAAGTGGGTCCTAAAGCCCTTGAACTCACGAGGAGGGTCCCAGGGGTGCACAGCCAGGGCCATCCGCAGGCCCAGTGGAGGCAGCCGGGGGGCACGGCTGCTGACCTGGGCCTGGACAGGTGAGACGCTGAGGTGCAGGTGGGGGGGGGGGCCCTGCTCACGACTGCCGTTCACACACCCTGGAGGGTCACGCTCTGGCGTCCTGACGTCTTGTGTCTTGTGTGAGTAAAATAGATTGTTGTTGTTTTTTTCTTTTTAAGAATAAACTCTTTTCTCCGTGGCACTCAGGAAAGCCATTTTCATTCTTAACGCGTTCACATGGGGTTTGTCTCCCCTGAACTGGCTCTCACGTGGAAGGGATTGCTCACCGGCCCTCTGTTCGAGAGCCCTTCCAACGCCGGGAGCTAAATCTATATGAGATTAAGGTCACATAAAAGGTCAGCAAGGTGGCCCTGGTTTTTGCAGGCCGGTTGAACAGAAGGGCTTTGGAAGGTAGGTAGACGTGTCTGTGTGACCGTGTATCGCATAGCTCTGTCCGTTGTCCGTTCCTGAGCACAGGCGATTCCGGGAAGGAAGCGCGCCAGAACGCACCTTATGCTTCCTAGCAGCTGGATTTTCTTCATACAGCTGTGCCAGCCCTCAGCAAATGTAGGTGCTCCTTGAAACTTGTTGCTTGGGTTCATTTGGAGCAGGCATTTGTGGTTCTCGTGCTAATAATGCCATCGCATTTAACTTTCTGCAAAACCCACTTGCTTCTCAGAAATTCAACCTAGAATCCAGAGAAGCCTCATAAGGTGTAACACGAGAGTGTGGTGGGGTCCCTTTGGGAGTCTGGGACGTGACGGTGGCTTCAGGGAACATGGTGTTGGGGCACCAGACCTCTGTCCTGTCTGGGGTTCAGTCCAGCAATGAGAATCTCGGGGGGCCGGGGTGGGGGGAGGCTGTGTACAAAACACACACGCGCTCTGATGATCATTTCAAAGGGTCTTTGGCTTTGAGCGCACGTCTCGGAACCTGTGTAATAGGGTAAGTCAGTGTGCCTGCATATCTGAGCGCCAGGCTGCCTTGGAAGGCTCGTGGGGCCTGCTGTGTGCTGGGAGTGCGCCGTGTGCTGGGAGTGTGCGAGCTCCTGGAAGCCAGCCGTGCCCCGACACTGCTGTTGCAGAGAATTGCCCCTGGGAGCAGGGGCCTGGGGCGGGAGAGGTGCTGGGGGTCGGACCGTGGGGGCTGGAGCAGGGTGCGGGGCGGGGGGGGGGGGTCATGCAGGAGACGCTGCGTGGATGTGCCAGCGTCAGAGGTGAGGGAGGGAGGCGCTGCTCGGCAGTGGGGTCCAGAGGTGCCGTGACGGGCGGGGCGTGGGGATCAGACGGCGGTCTGCCGCTACCATCGCACCCCAGCACCACTGTTGGGGGCAGAGGGCAGAAAGGACCCTCCCCTGGAAGCCCTTCACCCCCGACAGCCCTCGAAGCGAGGGTCCAGCTGAAAGGGGAGCTCTTAAACCCAGCGTGGCGCTCGCCGCGCCCCAGTCAGCCAGTAGACAGCAGCGTCTCGTCGCTGTCAGCACACTTGTAGATAAATGGAGGTTGTGAGAGTGTTCACTGTGTGCGGTGTGACCGCAGGGGAGCCTCGCCGCACGTGTGTCGGGGTGCGGACAAGGGCCGCCCCTGCGGGTCTGCTGGGGACGCCGGCTCGGCACCTCTCCTCCTCAGTGCGACCCCGTGCTGGGGGCCCCGGCATCCAGGTTCGGGGGTGCCGTTCTGTTTTCGGACCCAGAGGCTCAGCCGTGCACGTGTACTTCCCGCTCTGCCTTCACCGGTGTCTTCACGTGCTCTGGGGACGCACGCCCGAGTGAATCGCCCTCTTGCCAGGAACGCTGTTTCAGCGTAACGTGACGGAGGTTCAGGGAACTCACATGCACAGTTAGTCTGCGTGTTCACACTTTGAGGGACGGTGCTCAGTTCCAAGAACCGTTGATTTTCTCTGTTACGTAAAGGACGTGTTACATCGACCTCGCGGGACGTGCACCGTTAGCTGAAGCTCGTCAGCTGTTCGGTTCTTACCCGTTCACGTGGCTCACTGCTCGTGGCTGCGGTTGAAAACCTGCGGGCACCTGGGGGGCTCAGTCGGTGGAGCATCTGAAGTTCAGGTCATGATCTCGCAGTTGGCAAGTTCGAGCCCCACTTCAGATCCCGTGTCCCCCTCTCTCTGCCCCTCTCTTTCTCTCTTAAAAATAAATAAACATTAAAATTTTTAGAAATTCTAATTAAAAATGAAACCTACTGGGGCTCCTGGGTGGTGCAGTCGGTTAAGCGTCCGACTTCAGCCAGGTCACGATCTCGCGGTCCGTGAGTTCGAGCCCCGCGTCAGGCTCTGGGCTGATGGCTCAGAGCCTGGAGCCTGTTTCCGATTCTGTGTCTCCCTCTCTCTCTGCCCCTCCCCCGTTCATGCTCTGTCTCTCTCTGTCCCAAAAATAAATAAACGTTGAAAAAAAAATTAAAAAAAAAAAAATGAAACCTACTTCGGCTCATTTTCAGGCAGGAGGCTGACTGTCCAGGGCAGGAGCAGAGTGTGTTCCTTCCGCTGAGATGTGACGCCCCACACAGGGAGGAACAGGAGTCCCTTCCCCTCCCCAGAGACATCGGGCTGCACGTGGGCGTTCTCCGAGGGAGGTTGGGGTTATGCTCTGTCCTCCCTGGAGCCACATCATCCCCTCCGCTGGTGGCTGTGGAGGCTGAGAAGAAGGTCCCCGATGGCTGGCTGAAGCGGGGGGGGGGGGGGGGGCCGGGGGGGCTCCGTTCCTGCAGGGACGATGTTGTATCTGACGGAGGTGCAGGCTGGTTAGGAAAAGCTTCCATCAGAACCGCTGCATCTGTCTGTCCTGTAAGCGCTTTTCCCGCCGCCGCCCGCCTCGGCCCCTGCCCGCAGTGAGCAGTCTCGGATCGCCCGCCTCCTTCAGAGGCATGACCCCGTGTTCCGTGCGGAGATCACGCGGTCAGGATATGGGGCCGCGCCTCTTTCTGGGAAAATTCGGAGTGTCCTCGTGCATGTGGAGCGGCGGGTGGTGTGACATCGAGAGGAAGGGACGCGCTGGGAGCCGCGCATGCGTGTTCATGAAGCGCGAGGGTCGTCTGCGGCGGCTGAGCCCACAGCATGCGGGGCTGCACGTGACTCCAGCCAGGGACAGGAGGCCGGCCGCTGCAGGGACGCCTCGGGCTGCTGGTCCCTGAGTGGAGGGGCGCGCAGTGCCGGACGCTTGATAAATGTGCTTGGTTTAAAGCGAATTAGTTGAAAATCAAAGTAGAAGTCTGTAGTTGGAAAGATCTTGTCACCATCCTCCAAGGAAAAGGAAATTAAATCTCTGTGTGGTGAGAACCATTCGCTTATCCCAACAGGATTAGAAGTGATTTTTAATTGGATCATTGAATCTTTGTTTTTTAAGTTTACTTAGTTATCTTGAGAGAGAGAGAACATGCAGGGGAGGAACAGAGAGAGAAGGAGAGAGAATCCTAAGCAGACTCCATGCTGTCAGTGCAGAGCCAAACTCGTGAACCGTGAGATCATGACTTGAGCTGAAATCAAGAATCGGTCGCTTGACCGACTGAGCCACCCAGGTGCCCCAAGGATCGTTGAATTTTCTGTGATTTCGATAGATTTGAATGTTTTTCAAAAAAAAAAAAAAAGATGAATAAACTTTCAGGACTTTTCACTATTGAAACCGGTGTTTGCTTACATCCCCAACTTGCTAGGAAGCTGTTGTAGGTCACCCAGTGACAGCAGAGCCGGGCACCTGTGTCCCTCGGGCTGTGGTAAATTCACTACAGCGCACCGTGGCGGGGTGGGCGGGGCTGTCTGGTGACCGAGTGCAAACAACTTTACAGACGCCTCTCAGGACGAGGGATGCGTGGTGCCCTGAGAATAACCGGGAAAGGAGTGGGCCACCGAGGCCGGCCTCCTGGGGGAGGTCTGCCGGGGGTCCCGCGAGCGGGGGTCCCGCGAGCGGGGGTCGCCAGCTGCTGGAGAGGGGTCGTCTCGTGTGCTCGGTCACCGCCCCTTCCCTGTAGTCCCCAGGTGTGTGTCTGCACGTTGCCCGGTCCTTCCAAATCACGTGTCCCGGGGGCAGCCTCTCTTACATCAGAGAGCACAGAAAACGGCGTGGGAGCGGACGAACAGGAGTGACCTTGCACCTGTGTTTTCACAGCGACAGTGGCCGCCATGTATTACAGCTACTACATGCTGCCGGATGGCACCTACTGCCTGGCTCCTCCCCCGCCGGGGGTCGACGTGGCCACCTACTACGGCGCCCTGCCCGCCGGCGTGGCCGTGCCCAGCTCCGCCGGAGTGACGGCCGCCGCCCCGCCGCCCCCCGGGACCACGCCCCCACCCCCCCCAACCACAGCAGAGTCGAGCAGCGGGGTGACCTCCACCATCACCACAAGGTACGCCCATTTTTGCCCCTCGCCTGGCACTTCCGCGTTCGTGGTTTGGGGTTTTTCATCAGGGTGTGTGGAAGACCTCAGGGTCCAGATCCCCGGTTGCAGAGTTGATGGCATAACAGAAATTGCATGTCGTAAACACTGAGAAAATTGATTCCCAGTCAGCGCCCCGCGTCACCCCAACCTTCGTATCCTTAGCGCCCCTCAACCCTCGTAACCCCCTGTCCTTGGCACCCCACGCTGCCCCGGCCCCTGTGTCCGGTCTTTCTGATGTGCTGACATCTCAGCTGGGCGGTACTAGGGAAGGAAGACCAGTGCAAAGCGAAGCTGCAGTTGTCAGCAAGAAACAGGCTTTTGTGGAGTTAACACAAGTGACTCCCACAAGCCGTAGGCAGATGGGGTTCTGGCTGTCAGACCCATCGAACCGCTGACCTAAAGTGGCAGTGGGCAGCGGGGCAGCGTCCAGGTGTCTGCAGACAGAGCAGGTGCTTTGTTGGGGGCACCGGGTGCCTGTGCTGGAAGTCGACAGAAACTTGGATGTTTCTGCAAAATGACCTGCCTTCTGACTGTGCTAGGAAAGAGGGTGTGAAATGAGAATGTGGGGCTGCACTGCCCACGTTCTCTTTTTAGCTTGAAAAAAAGTCAACACGTGATTTACTCTCGGCTGCCTCTAAGAATTAGCTCGTGGGGTGCCTGGGTGGCTCAGTCACTTAAGCATCCGACTCTCCATTTCAGCTCAAGTCGTGATGCCAGGGTCATGGGATGGAGACCCGCATCGGGCTCTGTGCTGAGTGTGGAGCCTGCTGGGATTCTCTGTCCCTCTCTCTCTGCCCCCCAACCCCAATAAAATTTTAAAAAAAAAAATTAGCTCCTAATTGGAGGGAAATGTTAGGGGTGAACTTGTTTTCATGATTTAAAGTCTTAATTTCCATAAAACCACCATTTTTACCCATTGGCAACAATATTTTGGTCCCTGTTTTAAACCAGAGGACTTTGGGTAGTTTTTGTGTTTGAGGTCACGCTCAGAGCCGCCCTGTGTGTGTGTCAAACTGCGTGCGGGTGCGGCCCGGGACGCTGAGAGCCCTCGGCAGCGCTCTGCGCCGGTGCACCTGCCGGCAGTCTCAGGAGGCCCCCGCACCGTGTGATGAGACTCTTCTCCGCAGTGCACTTGCTCCCGTGGCGGCCATCATCCCCCCGCCCCCCGACATTCAGCCTGTGATCGACAAGCTGGCGGAGTACGTGGCTCGGAACGGCCTTAAGTTCGAGACCAGCGTTCGTGCTAAGAATGACCAAAGGTGAGGGGAGGAGTGGCGTGTGGTGGCCGGACACGGGTGCTCGGCACGTCACTTAGCTTGTCAGTCTAGCCGCGTTCTCTCTTCACCGCGGTTAATCCTTACGTGTTTACGTAAATACGTCTTACAACCACCTTGCTGAATTACCTGCAGTTGGGTGGGGGGGACTCGTTTGTCTTGTTTTGTTCTTTAGGAGGAATGTCGAAGTACCCGAAACAGAGCTGGCACCCGTGCTTTTCAAAACTCTGCCATTCAGGGCGCCCGGGGGCTCAGTCAGTTGAGCGCCCGACTCTTGATCACGATCTCATGGTTCATGGGTTCGAGCCCTACATCGGGCTCTGCGCTTGGCACGGAGGCTGCTTGGGATTCTCTCTCTCCCCCTTTCTATGCCTGTCTCCCGATCACACCCTCGCTCTTTCTCTCTCTAAAACGAAGAATCTGCCACTCAGCAGGGAGGGAGGGTGAGGTGGGTGATGGGAATGAAGGATTGAGCACCGGGCAGCGCACAGAGGTGTTGTCACTACACTGTGCTCAGGAAACTGCTATAACTCTGCGTGTGAATTAGATGAAATGAAAATAAAAACTGAAAAAACGTGTGCCAGGTAAAAAAAAAAAAAAAATACAAGTTAAAAAAAAGGTGTGTGTTTGTAAACAAAAACCGAAGAAGCAGAAAACAAAAGAATCTGCCATGTAATGAAATCCCGTTCCACGCCTTGGGTGTGAACCATCCAGAGTGAGGTGGCGGTTACAACGTTACAGCACGAGCGTGGGCGAGCCCCGCGCCCTCCCTACACCTCGTCTCCCTTGTCCACGAGGTGGGGAGGGTACGGCCATTGCTTCTGCGCACGGCCGAGGCGGTACCTGGCTTGAGTGGGTCGCTGGAGGGCGTCGGGGACGGCGTCTGCCGGCGGCGAACAGGCAGGAGGAACCCTGGCGCCAGCCGGGGCGCATGCCCGCACGAGTGACTCACCACCCTCTCCGCTCCTAGGTTTGAGTTCCTGCAGCCCTGGCACCAGTATAACGCCTATTACGAGTTCAAGAAGCAGTTCTTCCTCCAGAAGGAAGGGGGCGACAGTGCACAGGTGTGTGTCTGCAGGGCAGGGAGGCTCCGGGTTCTGGACGCAGCAGGGATTTTGTGCCTACGGGTGGGATGCAGGAACGGGCTCGCTGAGCCCCTGGCGCGGACGGTCGTGCGCAGCACATGCCGTCTCTACCCTTCCCCGCCTCTCAGAGGTGAAACCGGTGTTTGGGGTCCGTAGTCATAGTTCACTGATGAGCCACGTGGCCTGAACACAGCACCCGCGCTCTCCAAGCGTTTGATGTCCCGGTGGCTGTTATTTGTAACTGCTTTTGGTGGAGGCCACATACCATATTTGTACAACGTCTCCTTCCGTGCATAAAACGTAGACGTGTGTGCACGGCTGACGCGGGAGCTGCGTGGTGCACTCCGGGCCGCAGACTTCGTCCTCGGGCGGCCTGCCCCCGGGCCGCGTCCCCACGTGTGACCCTCAGATCCACTGGATGCTGCTCCTCCTACCCTTCAAGTGCTGTCCTGTTCCACCCCCCTCGTTACATGGCGCCCTGACGTTTTGTTCAGACCTGCTTTGGTAGATGGCGTAGGCCTTGCTCGCTGTCCGTGGGTTTCTTCGGACTTCACACCTGTGATCACTCAGACTAGCATATGGCTCACCTGCGGGCGGTGGGCACGGCCCCGAAAGGGTTCTTGGGCATCCGCGTCCAGAGAAAAGGCCGTGAGCATCGGCGCCCGGGCGGTGTTAGAGCTCTAAGACGCGTTCTGTGCTTCCAGAGGGAAAGCCTCACGCGTACTCCCCTTTCTGTTCTGCTGTATCAGACAATGGCAGGTCTGAGTTTCCAAGAGTGCGTTCCTTAGTGCTGCGTGAGCAGTAACATGTGGTCCAGCGGAGTCTGTCGGTCTGTCCGTGACCCATCCTGGGCGGTTCCTTACCGAGCAGCTTATGGTCATGTTTATTTTCTAGGCTGTGTCAGCACCAGAAGAGGCCCCGGCAGAATCTGCCCCTGAAAAGCCAAGTGACGCTGGGGAGGACGGTGTGTGCGAAGACTCGGCCGACGCAGGAGGAAGAGGAGGCCCCGGGGGGAAGAAGGAGGCGTCGTCCAGTAAGACGGTCGCAGACGGGAAGCTGGTGAAAGGTACGCTGCTGCCTGTCCTGGCCTTGCCGGGTTCCTTCAAGTTCAGAGAAAGGTGCCTCTGGCCGCAGGGCAGGGGAGTCACCGCTGTCAGGTGGTCGTAACAAAGCTTCCGTGCGCCACGGTGCTCTCCTGATTCGGGCCCGTGTGGACCTGAGCTCACGTGAGGTGTCCCTGTTGTGGCAGTTCAGTGAGAACGTTTAGCGTGTTTCAAACGATGTTTCATATCTCCTTGGACTTCTGACAGCACACTTAGGTGCACACTGTTGTACTAGTGAAATCAGTCGTCTTTATTTGTTCAGTGGCATGTCCTGAGGCCTCTACCGGGCAGGACTGCACTCGCTGCATTTGGTTGCCTTTTGTGTTCTTGGAGTTCTTCATCTAGCAGGACAGATGTGCATGGAAGGAAGCCAGTAGAATAAAAAGCGGGGATGGGGCGCCTGGGTGGCGCAGTCGGTCAAGCGTCCGACTTCAGCCAGGTCACGATCTCGCGGTCCGTGAGTTCGAGCCCCGCGTCGGGCTCTGGGCTGATGGCTCAGAGCCTGGAGCCTGTTTCCGATTCTGTGTCTCCCTGTCTCTCTGCCCCTCCCCCGTTCATGCTCTGTCTCTCTCTGTCCCAAAAAAAATAAATAAACGTTGAAAAAAAAAAAATTAAAAAAAAAAAAAAAAGCGGGGAAAAGCTGACACAGGCACGTTAGCAAAGAAGTAAGCGGTCAAGTGTGTGAAGATGCATTGAGTCCCGCCGTGTGGAAACGAGGAAGCCTGTGGGGAGGAGGGGTGCACGCCGGTGTTGATGGTGTAACGGTGGTCCCAAGACCAGGCTGTCGTCCCCGGTAGAGGCTGTGCAGGCGGGGCTTGGAGTGGCGGGTGGGTCCCGGGGAACAGCCTGGAAGGTGTCCATGGCCAGCTCGTGGGCTCCCAGGGGCCAGATCAGAGGAGCAACTGCATCCAGTTGGGTAACTTTGTGAGGACACTGGGCACAGGACTGCCTGGGGGTGTTGGTGGGACCGCTGGTCAGTCACAGAGCTGCAGGAAGGGGAGTGGGAGAGGGAGTGGGCTCGTGGGGCACAGGCGGAGGCCAGGCAGGTGCAGGGTTGGGGAAGGCGGCAGGGCCCGGGGAAAGGCCTGTGCTTTGCATTGAGGGGCCTCGTGGCACAGGATGGTGATCCAGACTAACCAGACCGGCCCCGACGGGTGACAGCGGGGAAAGTCGCCAGACCAGACATGCACACAAGGGTCTTTGGGCCTCTCGTTCCAGGACTTACCTGAGCACTTGTGTTCAGTCCCTCACCCTTCCTGGCCACCTTCAGACGCTCGTTGAAGTAACAGAGGAACGTAATGAGTAGAGAATAAAATCTGTTGTTGCTACGGAAGTGGGGGAGGCTCTTACCGTCCATGTTGCGGGACAAGGCAGCCCACCCAGAATTTCCCACCCAGGGAAGAGAGGGACACTTCAGGACTCGGTGGCAGTGAGCCCCGGGGGAGCGCACTGTCAGGCAGAGAGGGGACAACAGGCGGCCTGCCCTTGAACCAGGGCCACCTCCACACCCCCACGGTCGTGTGGCACCTGGGGCAGAAATGTCCTGCTTCCCTCCCACCCGCTGCCCCAGGCCGTCGGCTCCAGACGGGCACCACGGCTTTGACGGCCCTGGCTTGAACCTCGGCGCACGGGCGCCAGGAGCCAGAGTGACTGAGCACCAGGGCCCAGTGCGGCTGGCGGTGTGACCTCCGCGTAGCCCGCTGAGGACCGGCCTCCACGTGGTAAGACAGTGAAAGCCTGAAAGTCAGGCCCGGTGAGAAGACAGGTTGAAAATTGTTCTCCTGTCCCAGGCAAGAGGACGGAGGTGGCAGCAAAGCATCCACAGAGAAGAGCAGGCAGTTGTCCCCTGGGCAGAGAACAGGCCTGTTGGTGCATCAGACCCACGTCTGCACCGTAAAAGCCAGATGATTAAGGTGTGTCTGAAATTCTGAATGAGCAGTATTCTGGATGCTACTGGGCACAGACTTTTACAAAGGAATGAGAGAAAGCGAGGACGATGAGAATGTTTCTTCTTCTTGATTTTTTTTTTTTTTTTTGAAGATTTTCTTTTTAAGTAATCTTTACACCCAGTGCAGGGCTCGAACTCCAACCCAAGATCAAGAGCCACACGCTCCACCGACTGAGCCGGCCGAGTGCCCCAGTGAGAATATTTCTTGTCAAAAAATTATCACACGCGGTGAAAACCTCAAATAAAAACCTACATAACCTGGTGTGCTTATGTTGAGAAACAGAAACCATAACGAGCCTTCAACTCGACAACCTAGAAAGAAACTGTAAAGTGCATCTAAGGAAAGCAGGAGAAGGGAATCCATAACAATGAAAGTGGGAACCAGTGAGAAACTGGTAAAGACCAGTAAAACGCGACTGCAGGCTTCCTGCAGAGAACAGTGGAGGAAACGCACAACACATAGTGCGTGAGAAAACAGTCACAGGCATTTGCAGTACGTGGATACCGCGTGTAACTGCATTTAAACAAATCTGGAAATAACTGAAAAAATTCTCTGAGAAAGTGTAAATTGCTAAAATTATCTCAAGAGGCGGCAGCATGACACATGTGTGGGTCTCAGAGAATTTAGGAAGCGTTCACCGTTCAGTGGGGACCACGTTGCAGACAGTCAGCTGGCCGGAGTCGAGGCCAAGCTTGTTTCCCACAAGAGGGCGTGAAACCTGCGGGACTAAAGCCACTGCCACGCGCAGGACAAACTAAGGGGTCCGAGCAGCTTGCTAGCGGCCTGTCGGCCCCTCCCCGAGCAACAGGGACACTAATGCCTCGCCACCCAGCCAACGCAGTCAGCCGTGCGAGCAGGCGAGAGCTGTCCTTTGTCTCCATCCGTAGGTGGTGAAGAAGCATCAGAGTGTCCTCACGCGTGGCTGGGAGAGCTTCTTTACCGTAACAACTGACTCTGTCTTGGGGGGAGAAATAGGATTCCAGATAAAGTATTAAAATGTAAAAATAAGTTCAGTAACCTAAGCGTTGGAAAAGACTTTCTAAGAGTTGAAGCCGTAAATCATAAGGAAAGAATAGTAGGTCTGATGGGGACAGGTACTGAATAAAGTTAAAGACAAATGTCAAAACGTCGATCGCTAACAGAAGATAAGAGGGTTCAAATCCGTACCGTAGAAAGCGCTCATCCATTGACAAGAAGACACTCACTGCAGCGAGAAAACCAGAGACAGAAGATATGAAAAGATCGCTCACAAAAGAAGAAAGATAGATGGTCAGTAAATACATTTTTAAAGTGTATTTTAAAATGGTGTTTTTTGCCTCTTGGGTTGGTGAAGTTGGAAAGTAATGCTCAGCGAGGGAGGGGCTGCAGGGTGATGGGGACCCGCGTCGGCTCGGTGCAGCATGTGGAAGAGGCCGCCCGGTGCAGGGACCCCTCTCCGCGCGGATGCCCTCCCCCTCGGAGCCGTGGCTCCACCGGGTATCCAGAGCAGGAGTTCATCACGGGGCTCGCCAGCTTTCAGAAATAAAACCTTGGCAATGGTCGTGGGAGACCATGTAATAAATTGGAACCTCCAGACCAAGAAATAATAGCCCTAATTTTAAAAATGACCTTTGTGGACACAGAGATGTGGGAAGATGCTGCCTGGGGAGCAGAAGCAGGCTGGAACATGGTCCATTGTGGCCCCGGTTTCGTGTGTGTGCCCGGGAACCGTGCGGGTGACTTTCTCCCACATCCGCGCTGTGGTGGATCTTCCGTCCTGTCCACCTGTGGTTTCAAAGTTTTCCACAGAGAACGTAATGACTTGTGAAGGCTGACGCCAGCAGCAAAGCTTGTTCCCGTGCCCCCGGAGGTCTGGGGACAGGGAGCTCCTCCACGCGCGCTGGCTGAGGACTTGCCGCACCGGCCTGGCTCCCGGCCACTTCGGTGCCCACGACAACCCCGCAGCCTGCAGCCCGGGTGAGCGGGCTGTGGCCATGACACAGATGTGCAGAGGTGTGGAGGAGAGAGGCCCGGCAGGCTTCCACCAGCTGAGGCTGGAGGAGAAAGAACGAAGCAGGTGGAAGGAGGCAGAGGCGGGGGAGGGGAGGCTACCAGGGGGTGGGCCGCACAGATGGAACCCGGGGCCAGAGCCGGGAGGGCCGGGGCTTCGTCCCCACCGCAGGGAGCCGTGGGCGGCTGCAGCAGAGTCATCAGATGCTCAAGTAACCCTTACTCTGAGCAACGGTTTCAGAGCCCTCGCTCTCTGCCTGAGCTAGCACGGGACACTCCTTGGCCTGTTTCGCCTCGGTTTCCTCATCTGTACGTAGGGAGCCCAGGGGCGTCTCTGCCGGGCTTGTGGGTGTGAGGTGAGGCCTGCAGGCTGCCCCACTACTCCGTTTGTCTTAAGTCGGTCGAGAGTCTGTGCCCCGTGACGGGGTCTGGCTGCTCTTTGGCCTTGCACCTCACATGCATAAATACCAGACGTCCACAATAGGCGTCGTGTTAGCATAGAAAGTGTTCCGGAAGCTTTCGTTGTAAAGTCTCGTATTTGTTGATTGCTGACCTTTCGAATTTGGGGTGACAGATGGTTTGAGAATGATCATTGTGAAGTTATTTTGAGGGGCGCCTGGTGGCTCAGTCGGTTTAACGTCCCACTCTTGACTTCTGCCCAGGTCATGGCCTTGTGGTTCTTGAGGTCGGGGCGAGCCCTGAGTCGGACCGCGCGGATAGCGGATAGCATGGAGCCTGCTTGGCATTCCCTCTGCTCCTCCCCCGCGCACACACATGCGCTCTTATTCCTTCTCTCTCTCTCTCTCTCTCTCTCTCAAAATAAATAAACCATAAAGCTGTTTTGAGATGTAATACTGTAGCCTCAAGTTGAGCAATTTTGATTAACGCTTAAGTGAGTTTTTTTTGCTTTTCAAGTTTTGCCAACCCTGTTTATTAAAGAGATCGTATTCCTGTAGGCAATAGTTAGCACTGTCGCCCTTGTTTCCTCACGGAGAATTTCAAGGTGTATGAGAGCACCCCACCCGCTCCCGCCGCCCAGCCACAGACCAGGCTTGCCCCTGCCGTTCACTGCAGCCCACCCCGGAGCGTTTTCGGAGGGGGTCCCCGGCATCGTGGCCTTTCATCCGTAAATGATTTAACGTATCCCCCAAAGATGGGACTGTTTCCAGCAGAAGCACAGCACCACGGTTAATACTGACTCCCCAGCAGACCGTGTTTGTGACCCCTGTGTGCTCTGTTCTCAGGGGTTGTCGTGCATCGGGGCGCAGTGTGCAGTCAGTCTGAAGCTGTTTTCCATCTGACTTACCAGCTGTGCCTTTCCAAGCATTTAGGATCCGGGGGTGCTCTCTCTTGGGGTGCTTGTGGACAAAAGCGTTATTGGGGTGGTTACGTGCTTCAAGGCCTGCGTGGTTCTGGAGCCAGAAGTGCAGAGGGCGGGAGCCTTGGGGGCCAGCTGGGCCACCCCTCCCCACCTGCGGTCACCGCAGACACATCCCTTCTAGAACCTGCCCTGTTCTCTTGTGGAAAATCCCAAGCACGTGTACAAACAGTGTGGGTGATGGAGCACACCCACCCGGATCCTGCTCCCCCTCCGAGTTGGCTGTTTGCGCTGCACTTTAAAATTTCCCTTCCTCGTCGTTCACTTGAGTGTCTTTCATGAGTAATAGTTCGTGGTTTTTGAGAGTGAAGTAGCACAACGCAAGCAATTAGGCGTTAAGAACCAGCGTCGCTGTGTGTCTGGAGGAGGGGGCTCCGCGGGTCAGTGTTGAGTGGGTGGGGGGACGGGGAGGAAGGCTCCTTCCTCTTGGGCCTTTGTAGGTCTCTCACTGAAGTCCCCAAACATTCTAGGGGAGGACTTTGAACCACCTAAGCTTTCGTTACAGTGGGTTGAAAGTCTTGTCACAGCTGCCGAGCGGTCAGAGGTGACGCCCAGCACAGAGCAGGCGCCCGGTAAACCGAAGAAGGAAACAGATCCCGTCACTTGCTTTGTGAGAAAAGGCTACCGTGTACGGCTGGGAGTTTTTAGAAATACCTTTTTATAGTGGAGTCACATCATACGTCTGACTTGTACCAACTCAGCCACGTGCTGAGCCCAAAAAAGAAGGAAAACCCCAAGAGGAAGTGCCCCTTTACCAGTGCAGCGGCCCTGGATGCCGCTCTGGGCGTGCTCCTCGTGAGACGCATGTGGCGGGCCAGCCTCCCCGCGCCCAGCGTGCATTTGAACAGCCCCCTTTGACAACGCAGGCGTTGCCGCCGCCCCCAGAGGCCCCTGGGCGTGAGACGCGGCTGCACCAGGGAGGCCACCCCGCAGCTGGCGCTCGCGTGGACGGCGGGGCCGTGGGGGCTCTGCTCTGTGCCTCCAGGTACCTAAACGTGCGTCACCATGTTCACTTTTCCCAATAGCTTCATTTGCTCCAATAAGCTTTGCGATCAAGGCCAAAGAAAATGACCTCCTTCCCCTGGAAAAAAACCGTGTTAAGCTAGATGATGACAGTGATGATGATGAAGAAGGCAAAGAAGGCCAAGAAAGTTGTAGCGGCACCGCAAACACGACCCCGGCAGTCGCCCCGCCCTGTGCGGTTGTTGAGGAGAAGCGGCCCCAGCTAACCCAGGAGGAGCTAGAGGCGAAGCAAGGTTTGTCAGCACGTTTTACACCTTCTTGAAAGGCAGGCAGTGGCACAGGACTAGCCTCCTAAGCCCGCAGCGCTGGGATGAAGCCCCCAGCCGGGGCACGGCAGGACCTGGGGGCAGCTGGTGCTTGGTGCACGCGGAGAGTTCTCTGGTACAGCGGTGGGCACTGCCCTTCCTAAGCTCCGGATGCAGTGCCCCCGGCGGCTCGTTCTAGAGAGCGCGTTACTGGGGGGTGGGGGCCTTGGCGCTCTGAGGGCCGCCTCGGGTCGAATGCTCAGCCCGTGATCCCGGCTCGGCTGATGGACCCAACTAGGAGATACCCTTTCGTGAGGCCTTCTGCCCACAGACAGGCCCTTCGAGAGGACGTGGGCCGGAGCTGGTTTCCAGACTGGGGCTTGTCTTCACAGGTCACAGCCTGGCCACCGCCGGCCCCCGACCACCAGCAGTGTGTGGGAGGGCCTCTCCCAGTCTCTTACCGCTAAATAGTTCTGTTTTGCGCTACAGCAGTTAGCAGTTCCTGTCTGTCCTAACTGGTTCCCGGACGTTGCTTTTCCTGCACGTGCACAGACAGGTGACACAACATTTCCAGGGGGCTCCTGAGCAGGCTCAGGCCAGTGCACCGGGTCCCCTCGTGCACGTACCGCTGCGCACAGAACCGTGTGTCGGGACGTGCTCGAACGCAGCACCCCTTGTCGAGCGTGAGCATTAGGGACCCGTGTTCACGAGAGCCTAAGGCTTTCTGAGGGTTTCATGACTCCGACTCTCCCTGGTGTGGAATCCCATCCACCTTCCGACTTTGATTTTGAGGGTGAAATATTTAAAATCCTAACAGTGAGCATTATGAACTAACTGCCTCACAATTCAGCCTGCCTGGTTTGTTTACTTATCCTGAAATTTGTGTCACGTTAATCTCTTAGAATAACCACGTCGTATCCCGTGACCCTTTCGCTGCTTGTGAAAACTAAGATAGCGAGGTGTTTTCAGAATAGCACTTGTTCTAAACGTCACTTTTTCTGTCGTTCGTTTCTTAAGCAAAGCAAAAGCTGGAGGACCGACTGGCGGCCGCTGCCAGGGAGAAGCTGGCCCAGGCGTCCAAGGAATCGAAGGAGAAGCAGCTTCAAGCGGAACGTAAAAGGAAAGCAGCTTTGTTTTTACAAACCTTGAAAAATCCCCTGCCAGAGGCAGAAGTCGGAAAAGTTGAGGAAAATCCTTTCAACGCAGAGGTGAGTGAGAGTCCACCTCAGCATCGCGGGCGAGGGTCTCTGGCCACTCGGGTCCCCAGCCTGAGAGGGGGCTGTCAGCAGACCCCGCTCTTCTGCGGGGGCCGGCGTGCTTCCGCTGTGAGTTTGGGGAAGACCCCGTTAGGGTACTCTGGGCCCTGGGCTTCGCTGGGGGGGGGGGGGCGCCCCCCACACACATTCCCCTGGGGACAGACTCGTCCAGAGCAAGACCTGTGACGTCTCGGGTCCACATCAGCGTCAGGACTTGAATTAAAAAAGAAAACAAGCTGTGGTCGCTCCCGCCTTTTCTGGGGAGGGCCAGCACCTCTGCCAGCATCGCCCTCCGTTCCCATGGGCTCGCATGTCCACACACCAGCGTCCCCAAAGTGTCTTTTGTAGTGGCCTTTCCCCGGAACGTAGAAGCAGCCCTGCGCTCTTTCCCTTCGGTTCCGTTGACATTTCTGAGAGCCCAAGGCCGTTATTCAAAATAGATCTTGGCCGCGTGCAGCCACCTGGTTTATTTGTTTTGCGTGGAAAACAGCTCACGGAGTTCAGGCCTCCCTCCTCCTGTTGAAGGCGGAGCCCGTGCTGTCTCCCCTCAGGAATCAGTCCAGAGCCCTCAGGCCTGGCGGGCGGCCTCAGAGCCGGGGTCGGCGAGGAGGGCAGGAGGGGTGGGCTCCTGCAGGCTGTCCTCGGACCGGCCTCGAGTGTGCGGAGGCGTGGGGGTGCCCAGGGGGATGCCGGGACACGGCCACCTCCGCTCCTCTCCCTGCACCCCCGAGGCGGGCCACCGGGTGTGGGCCCAGGTGCCCCCAGTCCTGGGCTTTGGGGAGCCGCGGCCCTGTGGTGACGGGCCCGGGGAGGCCCGGGACGTAACAGAAGTTGTGCGTGTGGCAGGGGATCGGGCGCAGGGGGGCCCTGGGTGCACTGCCAGTTGCCTGCGTTGTCTGTTGTCCCGGTGTCGTCGGTGCGGCGAATAAGAGACCGAGGTAACGGCCGCCTGCATGTGTGGACTCAGCCGGTGCCGCTACGCGCTCGCGTCTGTTTCCCAGCCTGCCGTGTTGCCTGGTCACGGCCCCCAGAACTCTCTCCCTGTGAGCGCGAGACGGGCTTCCGCTTAGGCTTTTCTCCTGTGTCTCTTTCTACGCGGCCTCGCCCACCTGCCGGGTTTCCAGCGTGTTTTACGTCTGCACGACGTAGAGATGGGTGTTTCTGCTTCCCGTTTGGTCACCAGGTGGATCTTCTTGCGCATCTAGTGGGACAGATTGTGGGTCCTCAGTGATTTGAGCAGGAGTGCAGCGGTAGTAGCAGATGGTAATAAACGTCTAACTGCTTTGAAACAGAAATACTTTAATCACATTGGCAGTTGTCATAACCGGGATTCAACTGGACGGTAATCTCAGCTGAAAGCAGCTTCTGGGGACAGGTTACCCTGCCCGCGTGTGTGTTCTGCGCGTAGCCCAGGCTCAGAGGCGGCACGCCCGACCCCCGCTGAGCGGGAATAGGATTGTCTCGTGCTGGGGACCTGAGCTCAGCGGGAGCAGGTGGCACCCCGGGTCTGTGTGAGCGGACGTGCGCGGGACAGCATGAAGACACCGCCCAGAAGGCCCCGGGCCGGAACCCGGCAGGATTTTGCTGTGGCTCATCTGCCCCAGGGTGTAGCAGGGTCTGCTTTCGCTGTTACTAAAGCAGGGCACGCACGTGTCCAAAACATTCAGGTGCGAGGGACAGGTACAAAATGGAGAGGAAGTTTGGTTTCCTTCTTGTGTGCTGTTTCACGATTCCTATGGAAATTTCCATTTCTTACTTTTATTTTAGGTTTTTATTTTATAAAATAAACATACAGTTGATTATTATAGTTCCTCTTAAAAAAATTGTTTTAATGTTTATTTTTGAGAGAGAGAGAGAGAGAGAGAGAGAGAGAGAGCACAAGCAGGGGAGGGGCAGAGAGAGAGGGAGAAACAGAATCCAAAGCAGCTCCAGGCTCTGAGCTGTCAGCAGAGAGCCCGACACGGGGCTCAAACTCACGAACTGTGAGATCGTGACCTGAGCGGAAGCCAGCCGCTCAACTGACTCAGCCCCCCCAGGCACCCCTCGTTTGAGCCCTTTTGAAGCCCCCTGTGCCGTGGCATGAAGCACACTCCTCTCGTGTGTGGCTGCCACTGCCCTCCGTCTCCAGGACTTTTTCATCTTCCCAAACGAAACTGTCCCGTCAACCACTGGCTCCCGGCCCCTGGCGCCCACATCTCTGCTGTCCGTGTCCATCAGCCTGGCTGGTCCTGGGGCCCTGTGAAAGTGGGAGTCCTACAGTGTCTGTTCCTCGGGGACCGGCTTCTTCGCTTCACGGAACATCCTTTTTCCAGGTGCATAATGCTGCATCGTGTGTGTGCGTGCGCTCCATTTCATTCTTTGTGGGTTCTCACGGGAAACGGATCTATTTCTGTGTGTAGATTTAAATGTCGCAGTAACAGGACCGGACCCTACACGTTATCCTGGTTTTTCCATCCTTGAAGAGCTGTTTCTGTCCACATCGGGGTCGTGCTCGTTGAGGATTTACTGGATGCATGACTGTCCGGCCTCTCCCACGTTAGCCCTTAACCTGGCCCGGTCAGTGGTGGGCGTGCACACTGTTCCCGGGGCCTCGCTACCGTGACCGTGACCACGGTGCTGCTCTGAGCCTGGGTCCTGTCTTGCGCACTCACTTCGGTGCGCGTGTCCATGGGGCAGATGCCGGGCTGTGGAAACGCTTTTAAATATCTGCTTTCGTGCCCCCACCAACGCCGCTTATCACCAGCCTTTGATCCTCATCCGTCTGACGGGCGGAAAGACTAGGCATCTGCGAGGGTTAGCTTCTGTGTGTTCGCTGCGGGGGTGCTGGGTGACCTCACAGGCCCGGTGGCATCTTCGGCCCCCGTCGCCGAGAGCCGCCTTCAGAGCCTCCCCTCGTTGCCTCCTGGCCGTCTGCCTGTCTCTTCTCTGTCACCAGTGTCACAGACGTTTCTCTTTGTCCACGGGAGTCTGCGCCGCTTGGAACTACTTTGGTTTAAGGAGCACGTGGCTGGACACGATGCATTCACCAAATCACTCACTTTGCCACTCATTGCACAGGCCGCCTTGGAGCCCGGCCCAGCTCACACTTGCACATACCGACCTGCCTGTCAGGAGAGGGCACGTTATGTATCTGGGGGTAACCTGAAATGACGTCCTGAGGTGTGTTTATTGACGGGGGTGGATACTGACAGAACGCTACGTTTTATATAAGTTTTGTGAGACATAAAGATCCACGCAAGTGGTGCTTAGAAATCCCCGTGAACGTCTCACTTTTGGGGTGTGCGTGTGCTCTTAATTCAAAATGAAGGGAAACCGGGGTCTTCAGTTTGAACCCCCCTTGGGTTATGCAGTCATCTGCCCAGTGACAGCACATTTCAGGACACCTTCTAGACACCAGCAGTTTGTTCAAGTTAATGATCCTGCTGGGTTTACAGGCTGAACAGGAGTCTGCAAGGAGGTGGGAACAGGAATCAATTGCGCGTGCTGAGCCTCTGTTGTTTCCAAGGCACCGAGGCCCTCCGGAAGGTGACTTAGAAGCCTGTGTCTCACCCAGATGCCCACACAACCCCGTTTGTCCCCCAGGACAGTCTAGCGGGGCACAGAGCAGCCAACACCAGATGAGCCGTGGGTGATGCCTGGGCCCCCGGGAGGCAGAGGGGCGCACGGCCTGCCGAGGGGAGGGGGGGGGTCTGGGTGGGGCCTTGAGGAACCCTGGTAATGAGAGTTGACAGACTGGGGGGACCCTCCAGGGCCAGCGGCGCTCAAGTGGTGGCGGTGGGTGCAGCGCAGCGAGGCCCTGACCGGCACCGCGCGGCACGGTGGGGGCGGTTACAGGAGCCGCGTGCTGGGACCAGACTGGGACGCAGACGAGCAAGAGCGGCATTTCCGTGGGAAGCCCACAGCGGCCACAGCGCAAGGGCAGGACACGATGGCAGTCCGGGCAGCAGTGCCCGAGGCGGGGACTGCACAGAGAGTCCTCCGGGAGGGAGCACCGCCGGTCGGATCAGGGCAGCTGGGTGGCTTCAGGAGAGAGGGCGCGCGCTGCGAGAATGACGCGCAGCCGAGGTTTCAGCGTGCGGTTTTAGAGGACGCGATTCCGAGCCTGACATCTCGAGGCGTGTGTGGAATTGTCCCGTTTTATGGTTACTGTAGTGTCGTTTCACACGTGAGGCTTTATCTGGAGATGCGAGTTCGTCTGGTTTCGAGCAGTTCGTTGTGCCGCGGCAGGACGGGACTGGCCCGCTACTGAGCCGCTTAGCGGGCAGGTGCTTACTTCGCTGTGGTTCAGGGACTGAGCCGCGTCATTTCCAGGGTTACTGGAGGGGCGGGGCGGGGCAGGCAGTCTTGAAATTCTCTCCGTTTCTCACAGACACCACTCAGACCAGCCTGTGCACTGCCTGCCCCGTGGCGGCTTGCCCTCTGGTGCTTTTTGCTGGGGTGTTAACGTTCCACCCCCCACGAGACGGCTCCGCTGGCTTGGTGCTGCCCCGCGCGCACCCGTGGGCACCCCTCCTGCAGCCCCACACGCACCCCTCCCGCAGCCCTGTGCGCACCTGTGGGCACCACCCCCGCAGCCCTGCACATACCCGTGGGCACCCCCCCCCCCCCCCGCAGCCCTGCGCGCACCTGTGGGCACCACCCCCGCAGCCCTGCACTACACCCGTGGGCACCCCTCCCACAGCCCTGAGCACGCACCCCTCCCGCAGCCCCACGCACACCCCTCCCGCAGCCCTGCGCGTACCCGTGGGCACCCCTCGGCTGCTCGTTGGCTCATTGATTGCAGTGCGCAGGGCGGCCTGGCCGGGTGCCTTCTGCAAGCAAAGCAGGGAGGTCTGGCGTCAAGAGGTATGTGAGCCAGGTGGCGGAGACTCTGGTTAACCCGGGAGCGGCAATCACGCGCGAAGCCGTTACTTTCCAAGACACACGCTGTCCAGTACGGCGCACGGTGGCCACTCGCCATCCGTGGTCATTTAAACGTAACCTAATAGGAATCAAATAAAATTCAAAATTCAGGTCCTTGACCGTGTCAGCCGCATTTCAAGTGTTCAGTAGCCACACGTGGCTGACGGCTAACTGCAGGGGACAGTGCAGAGACGGCGTCCCTACCGCTGCAGCGGAGTGCGGACTAAACAGCTAGTTGTTTTATTGCGTGGCTGCTGTGGTTGCCCGTGTCAGAAACCTGCCCCGCTGCCCCCACGTGGCTTCAGCAGCAGCAGGACGTAGTGGGGCTCACACTCTGAGTCGTGAGGGCAGCGATGCCCCAAGGATTCCTCTCCAGGCACAGCCCCCCGCTGACCGGCTGTGTCCTCCCACCGCACCACCCACGGCCCGGGACCCCGCTCCACACTCCATGCTCACATGGACGTTCTGGACGGCTCGACCTGGGTCGTGTGCTTCTCCCTCAACCGGGCACGATGACCAAGGAGATGGAACGTTCTGGTCTGTCTCCTGCTCAAAGTGAGCCTCCTCCGGTGATGGAGGGGGGAGGGGGCACAGAGGGCCGGCGCCCCCACAGTGTCTGCACGGCTGCGAGAGCGGCTGCCAGGCTGCGGAGGGAGCCGGCATCCACTGCTCACGTTCTCCTGAGGGGGGTGGCCCACTCGTCGGGGTCCCTGACACATGTCGACACAGAGCCTGCGCCCAGCACTTGCGCCCTGGGACCCGCTGGTGGGCTGCAGGGACTGTGCAGGTGGTGTTTGTTACCCTTTTAGTCCTTCATTCTCAAGTCTGATTACTGGGTTTCTGAATATTCTCTTGTTGGTACCTGTAAGCTGAGGTCATCACAGTGAATCCTCTCCATTCAGTTGGGCAGAGGCCCCCATACTAAGGGTGAAGGATAATCGTTTTATTAGAATAAGTAGATCTCCTGACTTCGGCTCGGGTCACGATCTCGGGGTCTGTGAGTTCAAGCCCCACGACGGGCTCTGTGCCGACAGCTCAGAGCCTGGAGCCTGTTTCGGATTCTGTGTCGCCCTCTCTCTCTGACCCTCCCCCATTCATGCTCTGTCTCTCTCTGTCTCAAAAAAATAAAAAAGGCTAAAAAAAAGTTTAAAAAAAAAAAAGAATAAGCAGATCTCCTGAGTCGATTACAAGGAATGTTGAAAATGTCGGCCTGATTACCTGTTGCATCAAAAGGAGCAGTAAACTTCGGCACAGTGGGGTACCGCGATCACAGAGAAGCAATAACGATGCTCAGAGGTAGGAGTTCTCGGGTCAGCAGTAGGAATATAAACAGAAACCCAGCCCGTGAGCTGCCAGGCACCCTCCCTGTGTCTCTGGCGGCCTGGTGCCCGGTGACCGACAGGGCCACATGCTCCCACCCCTCCTTGGAGGGCAGCGCTGAGTGCCGCGGCTCTGTCCCCTTCGGAGGCCCCCCCAGAGCAGGCTGCTGGCTCAGGCCGGAACGTCTGCCTCGGCTTCCCCGGGAGCCCCCTGCCCAGGCTCAGGAAGGACAGATGCTGGTTGTGGCCCCGCGCCCACTCGCCTGTCACACGGGCCCTGCGTGCCGTCCCAGGGTGCCGGCTGCCAGCTCCATCCCTGGCTTCAGTTTTGCCCTTTGCACAGCTTGTGTTCCTGATTTATCGGGAGTCTGAAAACACACCCCAAGCTGGCTTTCCCACTGCGCAGCGGCAGAGTTGGCCACCAGCCGGCACAGCCAGGCCCTGCCCGCAGCAGGACACGGGGGCCGGGCGGAGCCCCCTCATCCGGCCTCTAGAGCTGCCTGGCGTCCTGCGCGGTTTCTTGCGTTCTCGGCTTGCAGTGCCGTTTATTTTGCCCAGCGCCAGAGTGGACGCGGGGGCTCTTAGACATGGAGGTGGTTTCCTGTCGGGTGTTGAGATGGGCTCCCTGAGCCAGCACAGGCCGAGCCTTACAGACATGCGGGCATCGCTGCCGCCTGGAAGGCGGGGAGTGAGGACCAGAGCGGGCACAAAGCAAGGTCTGTGCCTTCCTCCCAGTGGCTCCCGGTTCCTGAGTTACTAGACGCGCAAGAACCCGCTTAGGCAGGGCGCTTTGGGAGCAGGGCGGGTTCTCGAGCATCTCCGGTTCTGCTCACCCAAGGCCAGGTGGGAGACAGAGCCAGGAATGGCCGAGGGGTGAGCGCGTCTCTGTGGATGAGTGCCTTGCGTTTTCTCTTCAAGCCGAGGAAGCAGGATAGCTTTAGTAGGAAGCGCTGTCCTGGTCAGCCTTGTCCCCGCAGAGCACGGGGACGCAAGGAGAGGAAGGGAGTGGTCGCAGAGTTATACCGACCCTCCCTCCCGTTGGGCTGCAGCACCTGCCTGGCCTTGTTCCCAGAGTCTCCCACCCGAATCTGCAAGACGCACGGTGACAAATCTCAGGGTGCAGGATTCTGTGTGTGTCTTGAGGTATAGCGTTTAATGACTGCAGGTAAAGGTCATTCAGAGTGAATTGGAGAGTGCCCCTGCTCGGGGACCACGGGTGGGTGGCCCCCGAGCGCCAGGACAATGGGAAAGGAAGGTTTCAGGGGTTCCAGTTTTGATGGGTATTTTTTTTTTTTTATAAACTCATTTCTTCATTTTACAATTTGATGTGGACAAACTAATGTCAGTGGAAGTGGGATTGCCGTCTCGTGTTTAAAGGTTGAGCACTATTCCGCTGTCCAGATGCACCACATGGAACCGGGACCCTGACGCCCGTTACAGAGTGCCGTGACATGGGGCCTCGGGCGTGCGTCTTGCACACTTGGGTGGATGCTCTTCAGAAGAAATTCCTAGAGATGGCATTACCCTGGGTGAGGCTCACAGCTGACGGATCGCCCACCTCCCGGTCTGTGTGCAGGTGTTCTTTGCAGTGGGGATTCTCTCTGCGTCGGTTCACTTGGATAAAGGCATTTATGGTGAACAGGAGTCTGCCGAGCGTAGTCCTGTGCCAACTCAGCACATGAGAAGCCTGGCTTGTGCCCGGGGGGTTGTCTGGTTAACGATTGCTGTGTGAACTGTGTTCTCCCCGGGGTCACCGAGCCGTGACAGGCGTGCAGCACCACACGTGTGCAAGGTCTCCGGCACGATGACTTCGCTTAGATGTGTTGCAGAATCGTGACCACAGTAGGTGTAGTTAATATCCATCAACTCACACAGATACAGGGTGGAAAGAAGGCAGGGTTTTATCTTTTGACAGAGTTCTTTGAATCAAAGGGATGTCTTTTCATTCAGATCTTCTTTAAAAATTATTTTCAGACTGGTGTAGAGATTCATAAAAGCCTAATCATAACTGGAGGCTTAAGAATCTCTCTGTTAATGCGAAGTCACAATTATTTATGAAGGAGCAAGTACAGCTCTTTTCTTAAACAGTGTCCTTGGAGCCACGTTCCCGTCATCAGATCCATCACCGCCGGGTGGGGCTGGTGAACGACCATCTGGGGAGACCGTCGCTCATACGCTTGGTGTTTACAGAGCCACCATTTCCCTGGAGACACTGGGGCGATGTTTTAGAGCCATAAAAAGGGACGCGGTCTTCTCTAGGAGATGTTAGTACATTATTGGTGTGAATAACGTGTGTGAATAATTTCAAGCCCAAGTTGAAGCTTTATAAATATGCATTCATAAGTGTCTTGTTTTTCTTATTAACATCTGGAGATTTTCTTTTGCTCCCAGGAAACCAGTACTGGGCCCTGTCCTCTACTGACTGGAGGCAGACCTCTGCCAACTTCAGACATCAAACCCCCCGAAGGGCCCTCCAGCAAAAGTAAAGACCCCCCGAGAGAAGAAGAGAAAGAGAAGAAAAAGAAAAAGCACAAAAAGCGGTCTCGAACAAGATCACGCTCCCCCAAGTACCACTCGTCATCCAAATCCAGGCCTCGGTCCCACTCGAAAGCCAAGCACTGTCTCCCCAGTGCCTACCGGACGGCGCGGCGCTCCAGGTGGGTGTGCAGGGCGCTCGTGGCACGGGTCTGCTGTGGGTGGTGGGTCCTCCGTCCCCAGAGTGGCAGGCCTGGCAGAGACGAGCGAGCGCGGACCTCGTGAGTGCTCACGTGTGGATCAGCTTGCCAACCCAAATGACATCTTTTCAAGATGTCTTTTGTTTAATTTCCAAAGCTCATCAACTACTGACAGTTTTTTAAAAAATGGATTTATTTAAATGTTAACAGGTCTTAGAGGCGGGCCCAGCACATCGGTTCGTGTGTGAAAACTCACAGGGGTGGGGTCTTTTGTTTGAACGCGTGGACTTTCCTATGCTAACTCCTGTCGAGTGCATAAATGTAATGGAAGAGATCGGGACCGCTTGGGCTGTGCTCAGCCCCTGCACGTGTGTGCAAGGAGGGAGGCCCGGGCGTGCCCGTCCACGTCTCAGCTGATTTGTGTCCAGACCTCCCGTCAAGAGGCACTGTTTAGCCAGAAGCCACCTTCACAAGGTGTTTGAGAAAGCATAAGGTTTCAAGCCACGATATGAACATGACCCTTAACGAGTCACAGTATTTACTGGTTAGTACAGCCGGGGTGTTTTTTTTGGTCTTGTTTTCCGTTTGTTTTTCAAGTGGTTTACAGGAGGTTTGGAAAGCAAACCTCTGGTTTTAAAACCTGCGTCTCACATCGCGATCTGTTAGTAAGTGTTGACTGGACTTGGCTTGCTTTCTCTGGCCCGACGCTCGGGCTGGCGGGGTCTCGTTTGTCCGCTGTAACTGATGCTGGTTTTCCTTTCCAGGGAAATGATGGCCGCGCTGCTCTTTTGATGCTTAAAACGAAGCACGCTCGTGCACATTTGCCTCTGAATAGATCCTAAAAACAACATGCTTTCCCTGTTTTTACTCACACCAGACCTCAGAGGCTTGACAAGTATTTACACTTACTTATCAACAGTGAACTTGCACTTGCCTCCACGATAAATAGTTTTGATCCTTGGTGTCTGCGATTTTAATAGTGCTTTAGAAGTTCCGCCATCACACACACACCCCAGACACACATGTTCATATAGGCACACGCACCACACACGCCCATGCAGATACCCAGACACCCACACACCTTGCCATTTTTCCATAAAACGGACAACTTTGCTGACGTGGTTTCAGTGTGTAGACGCCCCCAGGAATTTGTATGTATACAAAAGACATTTTAAAGTTTCTTTTTCGAGAGAGTTCTTTCTGACGAGCCGCCCTCCAAGCAGGAACGGAACGCGCCCAGTAAACTCCTGGCCGGCTGTCCTTCGCTGCAGGGCTCTGACGGCGGAACGTAACTGACTCCTCATCCCTGGTCTGGGGTCCCGTGTGTGCTCTCGGCGGCTGCGGGCCTTGCGCGGTCCAGGCTTTGCTGGCGCTGGCCTCCAGGGGCCCGAGCGCGCTTGGTGTTCTCGGCAGTGAATTGTTGACATGTGGAAAATAGTGAAGTTGTAACCGAATATTGACGTTGCTAATGAGACGTCATGATTTTTTCTTTAACTGTCCATCTTTTCAGGTAGGGTTACCCATTACAGACATAACGTCTGCGTAGGACCCGCCAGGCTTGCTTCTTAAGGCTGGCACACACTTGAATGGCTGTTTCGTACAGACTCCTGCCAGCCCCAAGTGCTCCGTGTTCCCACTCGTGGTAGGCTGCTGCGGTTGAAACATTTTCTTTTACGTGTCACGTGACTGAAGTTTTACGTAAGATGTAGAAAGTCAAGGTTACAGCGCCCTTCTCTAGCAGAACTGATCTGTATGTTAACGCAGGGAACGTTTGCGTGGCTGGGTCCAGGGACGCATTCTGTCCGAGGTATAGGTGATTCTGGGTCCCCAGAGGTGACTCACTCATAGAAGAATCTTCAGTTTTGAAAACCAACACGTTGCTTCTCAGAAGGCACAGTCACTACAACAACATGGTGTTTAGTGTCTTTTAAATCAACACGGATTAGAGGAACCTGGGTGGCTCAGTCAGTTAAGAGTCTGACTTCCGCTCAGGTCATGATCTCACAGTTTGTGAGTTCAAGCCCCGTGTCGGGCTCTGTGCTGACAGCTCAGAGCCTGGAGCCTGCTTTGGATTCTGGGTCTCCCTCTCTCTCTGCCCTTTCTCCACTCATGCTGTCTCTCAAAAAGAAATTAAAAAAAAAATGTTAAATCATAACTTATTGAAGTATAAGATTTTTCTTCTGTTTTTTATTTTTATATCACATTAGGTTCTCTGCCTTAAGTGGAATGAAGAAGTACTCGTGTGCTTTATGTATTGCCTAAAAATAAGATTCGGCTTTAATAGCTTAGCTATTTTTTTTGTTGGTAATTTTTTTAATTTTTTTGTTTTGTTTTTTTAATTAGTTTTTTCTTTTTAATTTACATCCAGGGTATTTAGCATATAGTGCAACAATGATTTCGGGAGTAGATTCCTTAGGGCCCCTTACCCGTTTAGCCCTTCCCCCCTCCCACAACCCTCCAGCAACCCTCTGTTTGTTCTCCATATTTAAGAGTCTCTTATGTTTTGTCCCCTCCCTGTTATTATTTTTGCTTCCCTTCCCTTATGTTCATCTGTTTTGTCTCTTAAATTCCTCGTGTGAGTGAAGTCATATGATATTTGTCTTTCTCTGACTAATTTCACTTAGCATAATACTCTTCATTTCCATCCACGTAGTTGCAAACGGCAAGATTTCATTCTTTTTGATTGCCGAGTAATACTCCATTGTATGTATATACCACATCTTTATCCGTTCATCCGTCGATGGACATTTGGGCTTTTTCCATACTTTGGTGGTTGTCGGCAGTGCTGCTATAAACGTGGGGAGGCATGTGTCCCTTCGAAACAGCACACCTGTATCCCGTGGATAAATGCCTAGTAGTGCAGTTGCTGGGCTGTAGAGTGGTTCTATTTTTAGCGTTTTGAGGAACCTCCAGACTGTTTTTCAGAGTGGCTGCACCAGCTTGCATTGCCACCAGCAGCGCAAAAGAGATCCTCTTTCGCCGCATCCTCGCCAACATGTGTTTTTTGCCTGAGTTGTTGATGTTAGCCATTCTGACAGGTGTGAGGTGGTACCTCGTTGTGGTTTTGTTTTTCCCAGATGATGAGTGACGTCGAGCATTTTTTCACGTGTCGGTTGGCCATCTGGATGTCTTCTTTGGAGAAGTGTCTGTTCATGTCTTTTGCCTATTTCTTCACTGAATTATTTGGTTTTTGGGTGTTGTGTTTGATAAGTTCTTTGTAGATTTTGGATACTAACCCTTTATCAGATAATGTCGTTTGCAAATCTCTTCTCCCATTCTGTCGGTTGCCTTTTAGTTTTGCTGATTGTTTCCTTCGCTGTGCAGAAGCTTTTTATTTTGATGAGGTCCCAGCAGTTCATTTTTGCTTTTGTTTCCTTTGCCTCCAGAGACATGTTAAGTAAGAAGTTGCTGCAGCTGAGGTGAAAGAGGTTTTTGCTGGTTTCTCCTCAAGGATTTTGATGGCTTCCTGTTTTACATTTGGGTCTTTCATCCATTCTGAGCTTATTTTTGTGTAGGTGTAAGAAAGTGGTCCAGGTTCATTCTTGTGCATGTCGCTGTCCCGTTTTCCCAGCACCACTTGCTGAAGAGACTGTCTTTATTCCTTTTTTTTTTTTTAATTTTTTTTAACGTTTATTTATTTTTGAGACAGAGGGACAGAGCATGAACGGGGGAGGGGCAGAGAGAGAGGGAGACACAGAATCGGAAATAGGCTCCAGGCTCTGAGCCGTCAGCCCAGAGCCTGACGCGGGGCTCGAACTCACGGACCGCGAGATCGTGACCTGAGCCGAAGTCGGACGCTTAACCGACTGAGCCACCCAGTCACCCCAAGACTGTCTTTATTCCATTGGATGTTCTTTCCCACTTTGTCAAAGATGAGTTGGCCATACGTTTGTGGGTCCATTTCTGGGTTCTCTATTCTGTTCCATTGATCGGAGTGTCTTTTTCTTGTGCCAGTACCATACTGTCTTGATGACGACAGCTTTGTAATACAGCTTGAAGTCTGGGATTGTGATGCCTCCTGCTGTGGTTTTCTTTCTCAAGATTGCTTTGGCTAATTCGGGGTCTTTTCTGGTTCCATACAAATTTTACGCTGGTTCTAGCTGTGTGAAGAATGCTGGTGTTACTTTGGTAAGGATTGCAGGTATTTTTAAACCATAATCTTGTAAGACTGAAATTAAGGTCATCTTTAGAAGTTTTGATAAGATCACCTCTGGTGTTTGTTTTTGGTAAGTCAGTCTGTATGCGGCTTCTGAATGGGGGCTCCAGGCAGAGGTCTGTGCCTCGCCATTTCAAGGTATCGGGTGCTGGGTCCACACAGCTGCTCACAGCCTCGGGGCTTCTGCTTGGGGAGGAGCTGGGGATGAAAATGACATTTTCTAAGTCATATTTAACATTGAAAACCAACTCTAGCCCACCAAATTGGGGCCAAATTTGTAATTCCTTACCGTGTTCCCTGTGGTAAAGTGCAAAGCAAACCAGCGATGGTAATGAGTTTCACGTCCTGCCTCCACATAAGGTACCCGTGGCTGACGCTGCGCGAGCTGGTGCCAGCCAGCCATTGGCCGGCCGCTCTCCTTCCGAGGCGCAGACCCAGACCTAGGGGGCGCCCGCAGGCGGGGAGAAGCCCAGGGTGCTGCCCAGCTAGGACCTGCGCTGCTCGGGCCGGTCCGTGCGGGCCCTGGTAGCGGGGCAGGCTGCCGTGGAGAGGAAGCAAGGTTTCGGGAGCAGGGTTTGCTCTGCCTTCGTGTGTGAGGCCCTTGTGATTGCCCCAGACACGGTGCCCGAGCTGCCCACGCGGGGTCTGCTTCCTGCACGTGTTGTGGTAGCAACGTGGCCCGCCTGCTGGACAGAATAAAAGTGTCAGCGCTTCTTTAGTTAAAATAAAATCCAAGTGTTATCTGATGGAGCGGACCGCCCCGGTGCCGGACGGGCCTCTTTCCAAGATAACTTCAGGGCTGCCGGTGACGGCCACCTGATCCCAGTGGTCTGCAGCGTGGCCCTGTGTCAGCGCTCCGGGCTTGCGGGCCATGCGCACTCCCTCGCTCTTCCTGACTTTCAGGTCTGTTCTGGAGCCTTCCCCGGGGCTCTGGTGCCGCCCTGCCCGGCACCCCTCGTTCTGAAGGAGAAGCGTGTGTCTCCGTGCCGCGGTTCCCCAGCCTCCGCGGACACGGTGCGCGCGGAGCCCAGGCCCGGGACTCTCGAGGGAAAACCTGGTAAAATGTCAGGGTGTCTGACTGACCTCCTCGTTGTAATTGTCACATACAGATCTTGGGACGGGTCTGCAAAAAAAAAACCAACACTGTTTCGTGAGCTGGAGGTGAGCCCGAGCCCATGACCGCTTACCTGGAGCAGGCTCATTCCGTGGCGGGTATTTTTCACGAACGGCTCAGGGTTTTCTCTGTGATGCCGGAGGGTGGGATGTGACGATGAACTGATCTTTAGAACGACAGCGTGTGTTATTTGGGAGGTTTTAGTGCAATTAAATTGATTCTGTGTGGAATCCTTTATGGCAAAATCAAACCGCTCCTCATATTATTTTTGACTGGGTTGTCATAGAAACAGGACAAAAAGAAACGGGGTTTTTTGGTCCAGGTTTCTGCTCACCATACGTCTCCCTGAAACGGTAATTTCACTGAATGAACAAACACTAAAACAAGAGTCCCAAACCCATCATCACGGGACCCCCCTTGGGGGCCTTGGCCCCCAGCGCGCGAGGGTCTCGTCGAGTGGCGAGCTGTCGCTGCCCGCGGGCCTGGCTGCCGTGTGCGGCCCGCGTCGCTGCGCGGACAGGGCGAGCATCTCTCCAGGCACACAGAGAGGAAGAATAACATATTTTAACAGGTGGTTTTGCATCCAGAGAATCTCATAGACTTAGATCGTCCACCCTAATCCCCACGAGAGGCGGCAGGTTCTGGATTGAGCTGCCACAGCCTGTCCTTGGTTCGCGCTGAGGGGCCGGACGGCCATTGTGGACGGGAGACGCTTCCAGGCTCTAGTTTCGTGGCGCTCTGGCTTCTTCCCATTGCCAGCACTCAGGACACACAGAAACAACTCGCTTGGATTTCACTGCTTTTCTTACATCCTTCTGATAGAGATGTCAGTGAGCTGAAAATTGCTGAGGGAGGGAGGATGCGCAAAGGCCAGGGGAAGGCCGAGAAGCCGCAGGCCTGAGTCAGCCGTAAATCACCTGGTCTGATCTGGGGTCGGGGAGGATCGGGGCTGCTGACCGTGGGCACCCGCAGCACATACTCCGGCCGCAGGAGTGTTGCACGCTGGTTAAGTTCAGCGTCGGTGGGACAGGTGTCCCGGACGGGGGAGCAGAGTCTGACCCCACCTCAGAGCCTGATCCGGTTCCACGTCGGGAGAGTGGTAAGGCCGGGGGAGGGGGGGCCCAGAAGGACAGATGGGGTGCTGGCCAGACAGACAGCAGAGCAAAACGCCTTGTCTTCCTCTGCCCAGGTCCCGGTCCCGGTCCCCTCGGAGAAGAGCGCACTCTCCTGAGAGACGGAGAGAAGAGAGGAGCGTCCCCACCGCCTACCGGATGAGTAACAGTCCGGGCGTCAGCCGGAAGCGGACCCGGTCCAGGTGGGGGTCTGTGAGCTCACAGAGTGTGTACAGGAAGTGTGCAGATGGAGCACACGCTTGGAGGCAGGGCTGGGGACACCCAGCAGCTGTCCCTCGGACACTGAGCCCTTCCGGTGTTCTCCTTACTCCAGGACTCCGAGCGCAGGCGGCTCCGTCGTGCCGGGGTCCGGTGGTTTCTGGCACGCCCTGCACCGGCCCCCACACGGAGCCGCTGCGGGCCCCGCACGCACCCTGCTGACAGGGAAGGGAGTGTGGGGACACTGGACAAGGGAAGTGAGGGAATGCCTGCTGCCGCCCAGGGAGCAGGTGGCCGTGGGCCGGTGTTCCTGAGCGTCGACCCCTCAGCCACCACGCCTGACCCCGGGGCCTCTGTCCCAACCAGCCAGCGTCCCCAGCTGCCCCTCCTGGGGAGGGACTCCAAGGCCCCACACGGAAAGCCCCTGCGTCCCTTGAAGGACACGTCCAGGCCACCTGTGCCTCCCTGGGGCACGCGGTAGACAGGCCAGAGCGTGCTGAGTCCTCCCGTCCAGCCGGGGTGCTGCCCGCTGACCGCTTTGCATCACTCAGCCTCTTTGTTTCCGTCCTCCCTGGAAGGGAGCGGCCTCACTGGCGTGTCCCTGTGCGGGAGTCTGCAGCCCCGGCTCCGCCAGCTGGGCGGGGAGCAGCACGCCCGACACGGAGGGGCCCAGAAGGGGCGGGGCAGGTTCCCTACCTGCTGCCGCGGGTGTGTGAGTCCAGACACGCGGGGTCCCTGAACCTCCCCGACCGCAGAGCCGAGTGGCAGGTGTCGAGAGCCCGGCGGTCACCTGCTCCCGCCCTTCTTGACGGTACCTGCAGCGGCCGCGGGTCCGAAACGACGTTTCTACCGGAAACCTGTCCCTGCCATGTGGCGGGTTACGTGACCGCTCCGTTCCCTGGTGACACATGATCTCTTGCCCTTGAGACGGCAGTCAGCCGAGGAGCTGCAGGGCTCGCGGGGTTCGGCAGGCGGGCTCGGGCACGCCCGCTCCGTGCACTTGCGGCTGCCGCTTCGTCCCGCCGGGAGCACCGGGGCGGCGTGGCGACAGTGGGAGGGCATTTCCGCGGGTGCTCCCTGAACACGCGGAATCCATCGTCCCCCTTGGTGGACGTAAAGGGCAAATAGACGGTCTCAGGTTAATTCCTCGTAACAAAAGATCTCTCCTGGCAGGTGCTTTCTTGCTCTGCCCTCAAATTAACCTTCACGTTAAATGAGCGATCTCGGGAGAAGGCGCTGGTTTTATGCAGAATCCTGAGACCTCGTGTGCTCACTGCAGCTTTAACGAGTCGTACAGAACAAGTGAGGCTCCACGCCCGGGCCTGACCCCAGGGGGTGGGAAGCCGTGCCTCGGGCCCCGCAGAGGGCCTGATGTGCCCCGTGCCCCGGGCGTGTCAGCGCCACAGCTGGACGGCGTCCCCTCCAGCCTGTGCGCAGAGCAGCTGCGGGGCCGGTGCCGTGCATGGTGGCAGGTGGCTGGTTCCCCACCGAGCCGGGACTGCCTTAACCCTGTCCTGTCAGCCAGGCCCAGGGGATGGTGCCGCCCCCACAGGTGAAGGATGGCGGCTACAAGCTGATCACTGAGTGCCACTTTCACTGACTCCTGGCCTTAAAATTTTAATTAAATTTTCAATAGGCAGTCTTTTTTTTTTTTTAAGTTTATTTATTTTTGAGAGGGAGAGAGAGAATCCCAAGCAGGCTCCACACTGTCAGCGCAGAGCCTGATGTGGGGCTCAAACTCAAACTGTGAGATCACGACCGGAGTTGAAACTGAGAGTTGGATGTTTAACTGACTGAGCCACCTAGGCGTCCCGGTTTTTTAATAGATAGTCTTAGACTTCCTCCTTAAAAACCATACAGCGGGGGCGCCTGGGTGGCTCCATTGGTTGAGCATCTGACTCTTGATCTCTGCTCAGGTCATGATCTCCTGGTTCGTGAGTTTGAGCCCCATTCACTGACAAGGGAGGAGCCTGCTTGGGATTCTCTCTCTTTCCTCTCTCTGTTTCTCCATCTCAAAACAAATTTTATTTAAAAAAAAACAAAAAACAAACGTACAATGAATATCCATATGCATGTAACTGCCAGCTCGATTCAGCAGGGCCCACGTTTTTTTGTTTTGTTTTTTTTTACAGTTTTTATTTTTTTTATTTTTTATTTTATTTTTTTTCAATATATGAAGTTTATTGTCAAATTGGTTTCCATACAACACCCAGTGCTCATCCCAAAAGGTGCCCTCCTCAATACCCATCACTCGCCCTCCCCTCCCTCCCACCCCCCATCAACCCTTAGTTTGTTCTCAGTTTTGAAGAGTCTCTTATGCTTTGGCTCTCTGCCACTCTAACCTCTTTTTTTTTTCCTTCCCCTCCCCCATGGGTTTCTGTTAAGTTTCTCAGGATCCACATAAGAGTGAAAACATATGGTATCTGTCTTTCTCTGTGTGGCTTATTTCACTTAGCATCACACTCTCCGGTTCCATCCACGTTGCTACAAAGGGCCATATTTCATTCTTTCTCATTGCCACGTAGTACTCCATTGTGTATATAAACCATAATTTCTTTATCCATTCATCCGTTGATGGACATTTAGGCTCTTTCCACAATTTGGCTATTGTTGAAAGTGCTGCTATAAACATTGGGGTACAAGTGCCCCTATGCATCAGCACTCCTGTATCCCTTGGGTAAATTCCTAGTAGTGCTATTGCTGGGTCATAGGGTAGGTCTATTTTTAATTTTTTGAGGAACCTCCACACTGTTTTCCAGAGTGGCTGCACCAATTTGCATTCCCACCAACAGTGCAAGAGGGTTTCTGTTTCTCCACATCCTCTCCAGCATCTATAGTCTCCTGATTTGTTCATTTTGGCCACTCTGACTGGTGTGAGGTGATATCTGAGTGTCGTTTTGATTTGTATTTCCCTGATGAGGAGCGACGTTGAGCATCTTTTCATGTGCCTGTTGGCCATCCGGATGTCTTTTTTAGAGAAGTGTCTATTCATGTTTTCTGCCCATTTCTTCACTGGGTTATTTGTTTTTTGGGTGTGGAGTTTGGTGAGCTCTTTATAGATTTTGGATACTAGCCCTTTGTCCGATATGTCATTTGCAAATATCTTTTCCCATTCCGTTGGTTGCCTTTTAGTTTTGTTGGTTGTTTCCTTTGCTGTGCAGAAGCTTTTTATAGGGCCCACGTTTTTCTGTGTGGCTGTCCCCCTCATGCCTCCCCCCTCTTTTGCGTGTATTCTGTGACAACTCCAGGGCCAACCGTACTGTGCAGGGTTGGACTTGTCTTTACTGTGTCCTCGTGGAGGGGTCCGTGGTGAACATTTTGGCAAGAGCGCTACACAGGTGGTGTGGGACTTCCGTGCACATCACACCCCGCTGTCACATCCTCAGTGATGGCTGTCGGATGGCTGGGTCGAGGCTGCGTGCCCCACGCAGGGGGTCGTGAGTGGGTGAGGTGGTGGGCCCCTGCAGGCGACCTGGCGGTGGGAGTGTGACACCACAGACGTCCCACTGATAGCCACTCTCCTCTCGCTGGCCTCGGCATCCCCGGTGCGGAGTTGGTTCTGACATCGGTAATGGCAAAACACTGGCTTTCGGATTCCGTCTTTCCTTCTCTAAAGAAGGCACACACACCCTTAGTTTCGGTGCCACTGTGGTCTTTGGGGCTCGGGGTTTGCTTTTCCGTCTGTTGTGCACTAATCTGTTTCCATCTGTTGTGCCAGGACTAACGTGACCGTGACACCATGTCACATTTGGCCCCGCGGTTCTCCAAGCACTTTGTTGCTTTTTGGCACAAGGTACTCCGGGCTTATCTGGTGCTTTCCCTGCCCCAGCACCGGGGTCGGCTGTTCGTCCGAGGAACCTCGGTTCCTGTTACTGAGTGTTTGGGACGTTAGGATACAGTTGCGTTGAATTTTTTGAAGAGTACAAATCATGGGAATATTTGGCCACTTTGTATCACAAAGCTTCTCAGCAGGACGCCCGGTGTTTTGTTACAGCAGATAGTCCGTGATTCGTCGATTCGTCAGGGGTTTTGCCGTTGAACTCCTCGTGCTCAGCACACCCGTGGGTGTTGAGTGGGGGGAGGGCCCCGCCGTTACAGGCTCCAGTGCACCAAGCGTCACCGGTCCACGGCAGACTTTGTCATCGAAGGGTGCGTGTCTTCATTCCCTGGAGCAGCCACCGGAAAGAAAAAGGAGATAAAACCCAACAGAGGACATAAAACAGAACCTTAAAAAATGACTTGACTGAAAAGAAAGCAGGAAGTGGGGGAGGGCAGGAAAACTGCACGTGGACGACGGAAACGGGAGGGTCACCGGGTCAGCGTCGCCTTCACGGATGCAGGGCGACCGGACACCAGTTACGAGGCAGAAGCCTTAGGCTGTGCTGGAGACAGCGCCTCGTGCTAGGCCGCTTGCAGGGGCGCCTTCGGTGTGCACGTAGGTCGGGCGCTGAGAGACGGGGAGAGGCACCCGCCGGTCCGGCTGCTGGGGCACACGCCTCTTGATCTCGGGGTCGCGAGCCCCTCGTGGGGTGGAGAGATGTCTTGATGGGGACAGGTGCACGTGCGGCGCTGTGAGCAGAAAGGCCCCGCGGCCACGCTGACAGCAGGAGCCAGAGGAGCGCCAGGCTCATGAGGACGTGGCTTCCAACGTGGGCGCTGAGACTGAGCGGAAGCAGAAGCTGAGGCACCCGGGGGCCAAGCAGACAACAGCGTGGATCTGGAAACTGTAAACGGTCGCCCAACTGGCTCGTGCAGTGCAGTGTGCTGGTAGTCCTTGAAGACTCCGACGGCAGAGTGTGTCGTGTGTTTCCTCAGCACATGGCAGCAAGTGTGGAACTCTTTACAAAGATACGTGGAGGGCGCCTGGGTGGCTCAGTCAGTTAAGCGTCTGACTCTTGATTTTGGCTCGGGTCATGCGCTTGTGGTTCTTGGGATCAAGCCCCGTGTTGGGCTCTGTGCTGATGGTGTGGAGCCTGCTAGGGATTCTCTCTCTCTCTCTCTCTCTCTCTCTCTCTCTCTGTCTCTGTCTCTGTCTCTGTCTCTCTCCCCACTCACACACACATGCTCTCAAAATAAACTTAAAAATCTGGAAGATCCCCAAGTATTGGGAAGTTAACACCTTTCTAAATTACCCGTAGGTCAAAGACAAAATCACAAGAGAAAGTAGAAAATGTTTTAAAATGAACGGCAATGGGGCGCCTGGGTGGCGCAGTCGGTTAAGCGTCCGACTTCAGCCAGGTCACGATCTCGCGGTCCGTGGGTTCGAGCCCCGCGTCGGGCTCTGGGCTGATGGCTCAGAGCCTGGAGCCTGTTTCCGATTCTGTGTCTCCCTCTCTCTCTGCCCCTCCCCCGTTCACGCTCTGTCTCTCTCTGTCCCAAAAATAAATAAACGTTCAAAAAAAAAAAAAATGAACGGCAGTGAACATGTAGTGCAGCCACATCTTTAACGTGCAGGTGTGCATAGAGAAATGTCAGTAGCGTTAAATGTCTGTGTCAGAAAAGAAGGAAGGTCTAAAAATAACGATCTAATGTTTTCTAGAAACTAGAAAACACTAGTTTAGCCAGTGCTAAAAAAGAACCACTAGAAAAAGAATGAATTAAACCTAAAGGAGGTGGAAGCAAGGAAGTAATAAAGGTGAGATCAGAAATCAAGAAAATGAAAACTAATAATTTTCAAATTCGTGTGGAACTGTGAAGAGCCTGGATAGCCCAAGCAGGTCCTGAGAAGGAGAAGCAAGGCGGGAGGCCTCAGTCCCAGATGCCAAGTCCCATGGGAGCAGCAGTGATCCAAGCAGAACAGACCAGAAAGCCCGGAAATGGACCCACAGTTACATGGTCGACTCACCTTCAACAAAGCAGGAGAGAGTATCCAGTGGGAAAAAGACGGTCTCTTCTGCAAGTGGGGTTGAAGAAACGGGACAGCAGCGTGCACCATGAACCCGGACTGCGTTCTTACACTGTGCACGAAAATAAACTCAGAACGGATGGAAGGGGCGCCCAGGGGGCTCAGTCTGTTAAGCATCTGACTCTTGATTTCGGCTCAGGTCACGATCTCACGATCGAGCCCACATCAGGCTCTGCACTGACAGCGTGGAGCCTGCTAGGGATTCTCTCTCTCCCTCCCTCTCTCCCTCCCTCCCTCCCTCCCTCCCTCTCCCTCTCTCTCTCTTTCTCTCACTCAAAATAAATTTTAAAAAATGGATGAAAGACCTAAATGTGAGACAGGAAGGTATAAAAATCTTAGAAGAGAGGGGCGCCTGGGTGGCTCAGTCAGTTGAGCATCCGGCTTTGGCTCAGGTCATGATCTCATAGCTCATGAGTTCAAGCCCCGATTCAGGCTCTGTGCTGACAGCTCAGAGCCTGGAGCCTGCTTCTGCTTCTGTGTCTCCCTCTCTCTCTGCCCCTAACCCACTCGCATTCTGTGTCTGTCTCTCTCAAAAATAAATAAACATTAAAAAAGTTTTTGTTTAAATCCTAGAGGAGAAAATAGAAAACCTCATTGACATAAAGTACAGCCATTTCTTTCTAGACACGTCTCCGGAGGCAAGGGAAACAAAAGCACAAATGAACTACTGGGACCTCATCGATATAAAAAGCTTCTGCACGGCGAAGGAAACAATCAGCAAAACTAAAAGGCAGCCTATGGAATGGGGGAAGATATTTGCAAACGACATAGCGGATAAAGGGTTAGTATCCAAAATCTACAAAGAACTTATCAAACTCAGCTCCCCCAAAAACGAATAATCCAATTTAAAAATGGGCAGAAGACACGAACAGACGTTCCTCCAAAGAAGACATGTGGATGGCCATCAGACACAAGAAAAGATGTTGGGGCGCCTGGGGAGCTCAGTCAGAGTGTCCAACCCTGCTCGGGTCATGATCTCACGGTTTGTGAGACTGAGCCCTGTGTCGGACTCCTTGCTGGGTGTGGAGCCTGCTTGGGATTCTCTGTCTCTTTCTCTCTTGAAGGAGAAGAAAAAGAAAAACCCACTAATTCAGAGAGATACGTGCACCCTCTGCTCATAGCAGCGGCAGCAGCAGCCAGGCTGTGGCAGGAGCCCATGGGTCCATCCGTTGGTGAACGAGTAACGATGTGTGTGCACACAATGGGTTGTCAGTCTTCTACGAGAGTAAAATCTTGCTGTTCGCTCGGATGTCGCTCGCGTGGGATGTACAAAACGAAGCAAGTGGGCGGACACAGACCCTGAATACAGAGAACAGACCGGTGGTGGCCGGCCCAGCGGGAGGGGGACAGGCTTCAGGTCGTGGGAGGAGGCGTAGGGAGCACAGCCCGTGGCGGCTCTGTCGGTGACCGACGGCGGCTGCCGTCGCAAGCACCGCGTCACGCGGGTCCCGTCACCGCAGCCTGGAGCCGATGTAGCTGTATCATCTGTACTTTGGTTTTGTTAAGGAAGAGGCAGGGGGAGAAAAGGGGAAACAGACTAGGGGCAAAACTGAAAAGTTGGTTCTTTGAAAATGATCAGGGAATTGGTAAATCTTTAGATCGATCAAGAGTGAAAACCTACGGACAATTAAAGAATAATAAGGAAATATATATTTTTCTAGTTAACTTGACAACGTAGATGAAATGGACAAATTTCTTGAAACATCCAAGCGGCCACCATGACAGCAAAAGAAATAGAAAAATCTAAGTAATTCTGTCAAAGAATTTATTTGTAATTTAAAACCACAGAACTCCAGGCCCAGACGGCTTTCATCATTAAATTCTAACAAATGTTCAGGGAAGAAGAGATATGCCAGTTTAGAGACGGTCTTGGCAACACAGAACGTTTCGCTCACCTCGTGAGGCACCACGGCCGTGGCTCCTGAAGAGGCGTGTGTGTGGTGTATGTGGGCAGGGTCGCATATGCGCAGGGCGAGGGAGGGTGACTGGGGACAGGGACATGTGTGGCAAGGGTGTGTGTGGACAGGGGCGGGGGTGGTAGGCGACATCATTCGCGTCTCTTCTCCCCGCTGATGGACCCAGTGCGCCCCGTCAGGACTCCACCATCTCGCAGGGACTGGCGAGCGACCGGATGCCCGGTCCGTGCGGAAACGGGGGACCCGGAGCGGCCACCACAGTCTCTCAAAAGGACAGGGTTGGAGGGTGTCTGCTGCCCTTTCCAGACCCGCCAGGAGGCCTCCAAGGAAAACCGGGAGCCATAGCGTTACAACGACAGGGGCGCCACAGCAGCCCGTGAGGAGAGGAGAGGCGGCCTGTGCCGGCCCTGAGCGCGCAGAGGCCCCCGGAGGCAGGGAGCGGTGAACGTGACTTCGCTGGGGTTAAAAACCTCACTCTCAAGTCGGGGCTGAGAGCGCAAAGAGGCACCCACAGGCCAGGAGACACTCGCACAGCGCCACCCCCGACGAAGGGGGCAGGTGACGTGAAGGACGTTCCATAAACGCAGGCTGAAGCCGCTGCCCCTGGTGTGGCCGCTGCGTGTGGCCCTCCGGGCACTCGCTCGCCATAGACACCTGCCCACGAGAGCAGCTCCACTTGTGATCGCCCAGAGCGGCAACGGCCCGGGTGAGCGTCCACGGGAGAGAGCGGCGGCGTGGCGGTGGGCCCCGCACGGTGCTGCGGCAGCGGCCAGAGCAACAGTCAGTCTGTGGGCGGCACGGATTGGGCAGGGGCCCCCGGACTCGGAAGAGCCACGCTGTGATTCCACGGGTGTGTGTTTTCATCGAGGGGACGTAGATCAGAGCAGGGGTCCCCTCTGTGGGTGGGAAAGGGGGTCCGGTGACTGGAGGCAGCAGGGAGGGAACTTTCTAGAACGGTGGCTCCCGATGCCGAGAGGAGTCCGTGCGTCATGACGCCCACACCTTGCGGAACGCCGCCTGCAGCGCTAAGACCGTCGTGTGTCTCTGGATGAAAAGCGCACCTCACATTTTCTAAAAAGAAGGGATTCTGTCATTCCTCAAGCAGGTGCTCTGGAAGTTTCGTCCGTGACATCAAGCTGTCGTCAGACTGAGCCTGACTCACGGGCAGGGATCGCCAGCCTGCCTTTCGTCGGCCCCTGAGCGCGGCCACGGAAACCGATCCGACTGGGGGCTTAAACCATCGTGGGCGACTGCCACGAGCTGCCACATAGGTCATCATCTGTGCTGCTTTCTCTGAGGTCCTAGCGCACGCGTGCGGGCGTAAACTCCGCACAGAACTTCAGCAAGTTCAGAAAATAGGCGTGCTGGGTGGCTTCCGTGTGCGCCTGTCCAGTTGTGGACACCCTCGTCCTTGCTGGCGCGTGAGGCCGCCTGCCCGAGGCCCTGACCCGCCGGGGACCCCGCCTCCGCAGCCAAGCGTGAGTCACTGCACCTCTGGCTTTTTGCGACGACAGCACCGTGGGGGCCTGGCGGGTGGGCACGTGGGCGGGCCGTGAGGCATCCCCAGGTGGGCAAGGGCCCACGAGCCGCTCTGTGCCCCAGAGCACAGACCTGGGACATCTTACGCAGTGAAGACAACGCGGTTCCACGTTTCCTGAGATCCCTTCATCCGTGAGGCCCAGATGGGCACATGTGACAGTGTCATGACCCCACTTTCCGTATACGGTTCTCAAGCACGTTCTCCACCACCCACCAGCCACCCGTCGCTCACGTGTGGCCGGGCAGAGCTTCCAAACGGCCAGCGACCCCCCTTTCTGGAGGAACCAAAGGCAAGAGAGCAGGGACGCTCGGTGCCTGTCTGGACCGCAGGCTGCTCTGACCTCCCGCACGTGCTCTCTTCTTCAGTGTGTTTTGGGGAGTGAGCGGGAGGCCGGTGGGGGCTGGGGGGGCGGGTGGGGGACAGGACGGTTCGGAGGGGTGGTGGGGACAGGGATGGGCTCTGCCGTCACAGGAAGCTCAGGGCAGAGAGAAGGAGCGCTTTTGTGCGCGCGGTACCCGGCTTAGAGAATCCCCCGTTTCTTGCTAGAACTTCTCCAGTCGGCGTGACTGGATAAGCAGTGTGAGTGGCACCGGGTCGCTCTCCATGGGCGTCCTACGTGCCGACTGCTGGCCTCTGGACACGGGTGGGGACAGACCGCCTCCGGACAGGGTGGCCTGCGTTCCCTCCTGGGTGGCCTTTGCTGCATCTGTCTGTCGGGAGTCAAACAGAATGCTCAGCGCTTCGAAAAGCAGTTCGCCCGTGTGGACGGGTCCCTTGGAAACCACTCGAAACTCCTCCAGAGCCCCGGGTGTCTTTGTCTGAACCTGCTTTCCCTGCAGGAGCCCCCACGAGAAGAAGAAGAAGAGGCACTCACGGTCACGGACCGAGTCCAAGGCCGGGTCCCAGTCGGCGTCCCCGAGCAAGCAGTCCGCACGCCGGCACACGGCCCACTCGGCCAGCATCTCTCCCGTGGAGAGTCGGGGCTCCAGCCTGGAGCGCTCCAGGTAACCCCACGGACCCCTGCCCGTCGCCCGGATGGCGAGCGGGAGGCGGGCGCGGGAAGCGGTCAGAGCTGGGGCCAGGCCTCGGGAGCACCCGTCCGGGAGTCCCCGAGCGGCCTGCTCCTCCGTGGCTCTCCCCGACGTCAGAGACGAGAGTGGGTGTGGGGCGGGCGGGCGGGCCACCTTCCTCCGATGTGGAGGGCGTCCCACGGTCAGCTCTGCTGGGAAAGCCTGTCTTAGCGTGAGGGCAGCCGTTCTGAAGCCGCCCGACAACGGTGCCCTTGTTCTCACCGGCACCCACTGGGGAGCCCAGCGTGATCATGGGGCAGCTGGGCACAGGGGTGCACGGTGTCCCGGTCCCAAAGGCCACCTGCCGCACCACTCGCTCCAAGCCCCAGAAGTCAGCGGGGGGAGCCGTCACTCCCGACGGAACAGGCCAGGTGATCTCAGAGGTTGTGGCTGTCACGTCAGTGGCCCCGTCGGCAGCACGGGCGTGGGTGTCCCCGTGGCCGTGGCCATCAGGAGGCGTCTGCCAGACCCGCCAGCTGCCCGTGCACCCAGCGCCTGGGGAGGGGTCGCTCAGGAGGAGGGTCGCGGGCCTACGGCCCCCGGGTGGTCACTCAGAACCAAGGTGGGAAGGAGCGCTGGCCCGGCCGCCGCCGGCTGTCTGGGAGGTGGCATCACGCCCCAGCGTCCCCAGCGTCCCCAGCGTCCCCAGCGTGGGCCGGCTTTCCGGCGCTCCCGTCCGGCCCTGCCGTTCGCTGTGTGCGCCTCACGGGACGTGCGTGGAAAATGTTTCCTGAGTTAGCTTGCACTTCATAAAGTATTTCAAACGTCTGTAGCATGAAGCATAAAAGCAAAGTGTGTATTTATGACGATGACTTGTCTTTTAAAGACACTAGTAGCGAATACGGTAAAGTGCTTAATTTTGAAGCCTCTGACCTTTCTCTGTGTTCGCATTAGGGGCGTTTCTCAGGAAAAAGACGGCCAGATCTCCTCAGCAATTGTTTCTTCCGTGCAGAGCAAAATAACTCAGGTAACGGCCGCCGGCTCCCTCCCTCCCTCCCTCCCTCCCTCCCTCCCCTGCCCCGTCCCGAGGGGCCCCTGACCCCGCGGCCCGCGGGGACCCCACTCAAGTCGGTCTCCCAGCCCCGCACGGCAAGCCATCCAGACCCCTGTGTGTCTCCCCGTGCAGGACCTCATGGCCAAAGTGAGGGCGATGCTGGCGGCTTCGAAGAACATGCAGACCAGCGCCTCCTGAGGCCCGGGCTGCGGAGAGCCAGCGAGCGCACAGACCCGTCCGCACGCCGTCCGTGCTCCCCCGGGACGCCCCGGGCCGTCGGCGGTTTTTGTAAATTAATTTTTGATGACATTTTCAGTTTAAGACTTTTGACCAGCAGTCTCTTACCTGTATATTTGTAAATAATATCATGTTTCTGTGAAAACGTATTATCAAATAAAATGGGAGGAGAACACCTTTTCTAGCTAGCGACTGTGGGGCGGTTTCTTCCTCATTCAGCCCGTGAGGTTGTTTTTACCCTTTGCCACCAGGCTCCCGGCGGGTGGTTCGCGTTGTGGCCCCCGCACGCCCGCCGCGGTCAGCGCTCAGGCGCCCCGTGCAGGCAGCGGGGCCACGGTTCGCCCTCGTCTGCGTCCCCGCCCGGGCCCCCCCCTTGGCCCGGCCCCTGGGGACCTCTCGACGGTCGACTGGCGTCGGCCTCGGGGATGAGACACGGACCTGCTGCCCTGCCCGGGGTCGCAGGCCAGGTCGCCCGAGAGAGGCCGTTCCTGGGCCGGGCTTGACTCGCAACACCGAAAGGACTCGCCGCCCGGCCGAGGTCCGAGCTTCAGAGCGGCGCGGCCGTCGCCCTGCGGGGGGAATGTCCTGCTCTGCGCGCGCTCCGCCCACCCTGCCCGCGGCCCGGGCTCGGCCAGACGGAGAAGTGGAACTGGCCGGTTTTCCTTCTTCCGAAGTGGGCTCCTTCCCGGCGGCTGCTGCGCCAGACGGAGGGGAAGACCCGGCACGGGGCGGGCGGCTGTGTGCGGGCAGGCGTGGGGGAGGCGGGCGCCGCAGTGGGCTGGAGCCCGCCACCGCGTGTCCTTCCTGTGTGGCCAGCTTCACGCCACGCCCTGTCCTCTGTGTTCCGTGTTGGCCTTTGAGACGCCCCTGCGGCTCCAAGGACCTGCCCGGCCCTGCTCACTACCCCCTACTGGGCCACATGGGGACTCAGCCTGTGGCCCCCGATGGCGGGCGGGCGGCCGTGTGCGGCACCCTCACGCAGGCGTTACATCCCTGGCCATGGAAGGGGGGGGGGGGGGTCACGGCTTCGATTTCGACGCGAGCGCCTGCCCGCCATCCAGAAAGCCTCCACCAAATCATCGAGACCCTCCTGTGCCCTCCCCGGGCAGCGCGACCTCAGACGCCCATCGCTGCTGCGTCGTTTCTGCGCTTCGGGTGACCCGGAGCGGCTGCTCCGATGTTGGCGCGTCCGTTCGGCCGGCCCGTTGGCCGGCTGTTACCACCCCCCCCCCCCGAGCGTCTTACCTGTTTGCCGCGCTCCGCACAGTCCCCTCAGCCCTTTGGGCGTGATTCATCTTTAAGTAATTTTCTTCCAATTCGTCCTTATCTTTGGTTATGGTTTTCACGTGCAAACACGGCTGTTACCTGTGGCCATTCGCTTCTTCCCGGGGCCTCCGGCAGGGCCCGTGCGAGGCGCCGGGAGGCCCGCCTTGTCCCTCCTCACTCGTTTGCGTCGTTGGCGTGCAGGGTGCCATTTCCACTCGCAGGAGTCAGAAACCAGAGTCACAGCAGGGAGGTGACCCCCGGGGGTGGGGGTAGCCTCACGGCCAGGTGGGCACAGCTTTGCACACCGCGCCCCGGAGAGCCCACCCAGACAGCCACGTGGCGTGGGTTGTGTGCTTGGGGGACCGTCCCACACAGGGAAGTGGGAGGACCACGCAGCGTGGCTTCCCGTCCCGTGGGCTCCGCCTTGGTCCGGGGAGGCGCACGCTCGGGCTGCACAGACGGACAGGGACCCGTGCCGAGTTCGCCCACCGCGTGTCCTGCCACAGGTCCTGGGCGATGGGACAGGCTTCGGGGCGAACGCGCGACCCCTGCCGTCCTCAGGAGACACAGCCAGTGCGCCGGGCCCAGAGCTTTCCCCCTGCACAGATTCTCCCGCGGCTCCTGGATGCGCCAGTAAGAATGTTCTCCGCAGCGACTTCCCACCTGCTCGCCCACTGGCTCCTGAGCCTCGTGGCGCTCGCTCGGCCGCGCTGGTTCCCCACGTGACCTGCACGCTTCCGGGGCCGACCCCCGGCTGCCCCGCCAGGTTCCCGGGTGAGGGCCCTTCGCCGAACCCGCGGCCCCAGCTGTCAGGTTGCATCTGCCATTTGGTCACGTGGTTACGTATGCTCTCGTGGGGGCGCCGGGGTGGCTCGGGTGGCTAAGCGTCCAAGTCCTCCACTCAGGTTGCGATTTCACGGGTCGTGATCTCACAGTCGTGGGATCGGGCCCCGTGTCATCTTCTCCCAACTGTCAGGATTCGAGCTCCGGCCGCAGCTTTCAGCGGGCACGGCGCACGCAGTCTCCGGGCAGGCGCAGACGGAGCCAGCAGGACAGGCCAGTCCCACAGGACATCAGGTGCCACTGCCCAGAGAAGGTGCGTGGGAGGCCGCCTCCGAGAACAGCTGACCCGCCGCGAGACCGCACACCCAGGGCGGGAACCGGCGTCCACGCAGCAGGCTGGGCGCCACCCCCGGACGGCCTTCCCGAGGTCCAGGAAACCGGAAGTTCTCCCGGCTTCTCCGCCTTCCCGGGGCTTGCCGGTCGGACAGCCTGCACCGTCTCTCTGTCATAAACACCGTCGGGGCCAGTGTGGGCGTGCTTTGCAGAGAGGGGCCAGGGGGCATCTGTATGGAGATGACATGGGGACAGCGACCTGGAGGAATGAGGCAGGGGAGTGCTCACTGGGCCCTGGGCTGCCATGCAGAGGTCCTGCGTCAGGAGTGTGAGTGAGGGAAGGAGAAGGCGGAGGTGGGGGGACTCATGTTAGAGGAACGGGTGGGATTGGGGGGTCTGGGCAGGACCTGCAGACCCCGCGAGGAGCTGGAATTGTGTCCCCAGTGCAACAGGAGGCCCTGTCAGTATCCACGTGGGGAAGGTGGCCCGGCTGCAACCTAGGGAACAGCCTGCAGGAAGGCAAGGTGTGTGCAGAGGCAGGTGGCAGGCGGGTCGCCATCCCAAACCACAGGAGCCCATCCTCGGTGCCGTGTGCCATGGCCTCGGGGCCGGGGTGGCGCTCTGAGGGAGACCCAGGCTGGGGGCTGCGTGCGGTCCACGCGGACCCGCCGGGACGGCCTCGTCTCAAGAGGACTTAGCTGCCCCACCTGCAGCAGCCCTCTCCCCAGATGAGCTGCCTCTCGGGTTTGGGTGGACGCGCATCTGGGGGACACCGCTGGCCACACCACAGGGCGCCGGCAGGAAACCCTGAGGCTTGGGTTCCCAGGAGCGCGGGGCTGCCTCCCGGCCGGCCTGGCTCCTCCAGGAACTGGTCGAGGAAGAGCACGTCACTTTCCCTGGCCCGCGTCGGGGCGCCTCCTGCCCTGCGGGGGAGCCGGGCCCGCACCCTGTGTGGTGTCAATATCCTCCTAGACTTGTGTGACCATCCTCACCACCCGATTCCAGAACATTCCACCCCAGCCCCCAGATTAGCCGTCTGCGCTGCGTCTCCGGATGTGACTCTTGTGGACACTTCCCGCATGGACTCGGGCACCGCCCGGCCCGTGGCTCGTCAAAGCGTCACCTCCTGTGCGTCCGTCCGTGGCCCGTGGATGCTGGGTGTTCCCGCTTTGTGGCCCTTGTGGGTAGCGCTGTGGTGATGCTCACCGGCAGACAGAATTTCTCCGCCTGGTTCTCAGTTGGGGGAAGCAGTCGCCCCTGTGCAGGGTGGACGCAAGGACCCTCCGAGGAGAGACCGGCGAGGGGCAGGGAGCGGCTGCAGAGCCCCTCGGGGACACAGGGCACAGGGACGTGGCCGGCGCGGGGTCCAGCTCGTACTGAGGTGCGGCGTGGGCGTGAGGAGCTGGGACACGATGGGGTAAGGCCTGGGGACCCCAGCTCCCACGACCACGTCACCACGTGTCGGGACCCTGCCCCAGTGACCACTCACCTTCCGTCCAGGCTGAATTGTGTCCCCCAAACCCATCCGGGGGAGCCCTGACCCCCAGCACGGTAGAATGTAACCGCGTGTGGAGGCAGTGCCCCACAGAGGTGACAGGGTGAAGTGGGGTCACCAGGGCAGACCTGCCCCTTACGTCTGAGTCCCCGCGGGGAGCACAGCAGGACGCAGACACGCACGGGCCTCGACCACTGAGGCCACGGCAAGGAGACAGCGTCTGCGGCCCTGGGCCCCTTGCTGGCCATCGAGGACAGTCCCGTCCCAAGATCTTCGACTCAAACACAGCGGCAAAGCCCCTTTCGCCACATAAGGGAACACGCTCTTGGATCCCGGGGGGTTAGGACTGGGTGTCTCGGGGCCACTGTCCCACACTTGGGATTCACGATTCATCCCCCGCCCTGGGCGCCAGCCCCGCAGGGGTGGATGGAGATCGGGCATGCAGCCCGAGCCTCGCCACTCTGCGAGAGCGAAGGCAGGGGCCCCGGTCTAGGGCCACCACTGCCCTCCAGACCCCTGTCTCGGAGAGGGGACCTCATTTGAGTAAGCGACCTTTTGCATCCCGTACACATAGCACACTTCTCCTGTTCTCATTTTTATTGATTTTCAGTTACACAAGCAAACCAGAAACAGCCGCTCCTGGCGGGAATGGAGAACAGGCCGGGAAGCCGAAGGCCTTGGCCCGGGGGCCTCACCGGGTCCCCGTGACAGTGACTAATGAGGAAACCCACCCTGGAGAACCCGCCCTGGCAGTGGGGATGGGAAGGACAGGGGAAGCGAGAGCCGGCGGCCCGGACGGTGCGGGTCACGTGCACGGGCCCGGAGCATCTCCCTCGACTGGTCATGAGCTTGGGCTGCCCAGGCACGGACGTCCCGCAGCCCGAGGCCCCAGGACGAGGAGCCGCAGGTGCACGTGGCGGGAGGGAGCGCCCGGGGAGCGTGGGCGGAGCTAAGGCAGCCGCCCCTTGCCCTGCTGCCCGAAGTCATCACCGTGCTCTTCAGTGGGTTCCCTCCAGAACTTTCCCTCTGCTTTCACACGAGCGCAGTGGGAGACGGCAACGAGTGAGTGGCCCGGGCGGCAGTGTCACAAACCCCTGGGCTGACGGGGACAACAGGGGATTTCCTAAAGGAAATCGGAGGTGCTGACGCCACAGAAAGGGAGATGGGTGGCAGGCAAGGCTGGATCAAGGGCTCAGAAAGATGATACAGACCTACGTGTTCGTGCGCGCACGTGTGGTCGATGTAAATACATAGTTGTTTCGTGGCTTTTTTCTAATTACTGTTGTCTTAAAAACAATTTGTTTTTTCACTCAACAAAACGTCTAAGCGGCCAACTGGTGCACCTGGTCCTGTCTAACTCCCAGGCAGTGCAACATCTTCCGGGTGTGTCCCAGTGTGGCCAGCCCAGAGCACCGCCCGCTCCCACAGCACCTTGTGGGTCTTACAAGAGGTGCCTGTCTCTCCGGCGGAACACAACACCCCAGGCTGCAGGAACCACAGATGGGCAGGCAGTGCCCTCACCCGCATCGCGGGCCACAGTGGGCACGCCTGACCAGGCCCGCAGCCCTGCTCTAGCCGGTCCGCCCCGCCTGGACGTCCGGGCAGCTTCTGACGTTAAACCAGTACATCCTGCATCCGTCTTCTCGTGCAAAGACGGGAGCGTTTTTCTAGGGCAGACACCAAGAATGCTAGCCATGGAAAACGTGCTTTTTAAATTTTAATATCTGCTCCCTGATGGCCTTCCAGTGAGGCTGTACCAGCGGGCCCCCCACCCCCACCCCAGTGGCACCAAAGTCCCCACTTCCCACACCCTCGGCGCATGATGACGTATCAGTTTTCCAACGTCGCCCATCTGATGGTGAAAGCGGCCCCTTCTCGGTGCCTGGACTCCGTCCACATTCGCGCATCAGGATTCCATGGCAGGCTCCAAGAGAAAGCAGCAGCTGTGGTGTGGTAGTCCCCCGGCATGAGGGGCCCCCCCCCCCCCGCAAGCATCCTTGGTGCTCGCTGAGGTCACCAGCCACCATCTGGACCTGTCCGAGGAGAACCACAGCCTGCCCACACTCACGTTTGTGCTCCCGAGGCCACCGTCACAGCCACGCCTCTTCGCCATCCTCTGGAATGCGTCCCCCCACAGCATCCTGCTCCAAACCCTCAAATGCAGGAAGAACTCTTACACAGGGGTCAATTGCTCTGGCAACCCTTCCAAGTCCCTTGATCCAGCCCTGCCTGCCATCCATCTCCCTTCCTCAGACTTCATCACCTCCCGTTTCCTTTGGAAAACCCCTTCCTTCCTACAGTCTGTGCAGGCAGATCAGCTCATTTCCATCCCCCGGACACATGTTTGGCTCAGGGACAGACACATAATCTGCATCATCCAATAAAAGATGGCCGTGGGCCTCTGGCTTCAGGAAGAGTCCGTCTGTGGCTGGGCTTGCTGAGCTGCAAGGACGTTGGCTGGAGCGGCCCTGCGCCACCTTTGCTCCCGTTTGGAGAAATCTTGGCTGAGACTGAAGACAACTCAACAATGGAGGGAGAAACTGTGCAACTTGATCCAGCCCTGCCTGACATCAGCGTGCCCTGGGATGTCCCAATCTAACAAGCCTCTACATTTCCTTTCCTTGACTAGAAGCAGTTTGAGCTGGTTTCTGCCACTGACAACCAGCTTGTCCCCATGCACATGAGCAAAATGTAGGGCTGTGCCTGTGAGAGGTCACTGTGTGCCAGGGTGCCTCGCCACATGGGATCTCAACTTGTCAATACAAAGGGCTCCAGAAGCAGGTGCAGAATCTCCTTGCTCCACAGGGGCCACAGCTTGGGGCAGGATGGTGAAGTGGAGGCTTGCCTGGAACCCAGCCCTCACCCCCCCCCCAACAGGGTGCCGTGGAGCCAGCCGAAATGCCTGGGCCTTGGTTTCCCTTTCCGTAGAATGGGCCCTCAATTCCGACAGCACTAGCTGTGACTAACCAGATGGTTGGGCAGAGTTGTAGACCCAGCAGGATGAGAACTCTAACAAGGGGTGGGGGTGGGGGGTGCATCTGAGCCCCGCCCAAGCCCTCCCCACCGAAGATCCCACAGGGTACTTAATTTCTCTGGGCCTCAGTTTCCTCGTTCGAAAACTGGGAATAATAGTTTCCCTCTCGTAAAACGTTGTGAGAAGCCAATGAGATTATAAATGAGGCAGGCCCAGCCGGTGTCCAGCGCCCACGGGCCTCGGACAAACGTCAGCATCCGCCTCCCCAGTCCAGAGCCCACAGACTCCCAACCGCGCCCAGACCCCGGGAGACTCGCGCTCCGACGGCGCCCCCGCCCCTCCCACGCTCTCAGCCCCCCACCCCGCCCCCACCCCTTCCTTTCGCGTCTCGAGGGCTCCACCAGGCGTCCGCCGGGCGCGCTGCGGAGGCCGCTTGGGGTGCCCAGCCGTGACCACGAATCTGGGCTCTGGCTCGGGGTCCGCGGGGCGCGCGGACAGGCGGGGAGCCGGGGCAGCCCCGGGGGGGGGGGGAGGGGCGGCCCCGACCACCGGACTCGGCGCCCGCCCGCGCACCCCCGCCGCCCCGAGACCGTCGGGGGACGCTCGCAAATCTCCTTCCTTTCGGGCACCGCAGCCCCAGTGTCCGGCGCTCGCGCGAGGCGTGGGGTGCGACTGGGGTCCGAGTACCTGCGCAGGACGCGGGGCCTTTAAGGCGGTGGGCGGGGCGAGCGCGGCCGGAGGCCATTAGCATACATTAGTATGCCCCGCCCCGCCGCCGGGAGGCGGCGCGCGGGGCTCGGCCGGGCCGGGAGCGGCGCGCAGCAGAGCGGGGCGCTCGGGCGCAGGGGTGCAGGG
>NW_024412654.1:1097552-1103739 GCF_014898765.1 Herpailurus yagouaroundi | reverse complement strand
GGCGCGCCCGCGCCCGCGCCCCGCGCGGAGGACCTCAGCCTGGGAGTGGTGAGTGCGCGGCCGGCACGCGGGGTCCCGCGGGCCGGGAGGACCCCGACAGTGCCCCTCGGCGCCTGCGGGAGCGCGGGGAGCCCTGGACCCATTTCCTGGGCGGAAAGCTGAGGCTGGGGCGCAGGCTGAGCGCCGGACGCGCGCGCACCCGGGTCTGGGAAAGCGGCGCCGTGTACCTTCCCGGCACCGCGGCGCTCGCTGCGCGCCGCAGCCGCGGGAGGCAGCGGAGGCTGGAGCTGCCCGGCCGAGCCCTTGCCCGCGGCTCGGAGCGGCCCCGAAGGGGGACCCCAGGCGAGTGGGACGGCCGTCGCAGCCGCCGGGAGCAGCGCGCCCCGCGTGCGTTCCCAGTGGGAGTGGCGGGGGGGGGAGGGGCGCGCACCCACCACCGAGGAAAGGTCGGGGCTGCGGAGTGGGGACGCCCCGGAAAGCCGGCGGTTGTCGAGTTAGCTCCGTGTGGGGTGTCGGGGAGCGAGAGAACCGGCCCCCAGGCCCCATTGGACGTGGATCTTGGCCCTGTCCCCGGTCCCCTTCCGCCGCCAGCCTTGCTCTGCCTCCCCCTTGGCCCTGTCCGAGCTTGATGGGGTTCCCCTCCCATTCCCAGACTCGGATGCAGCCCCACCGCCGTCCCCAGCGCCCCCTTCCGGAACGCCAGCTGTGCCCCTGCCTTGGGAGCCGTCCTGGGGCCGGCGGCAGCGCCCTCCTCCCACAGCCCTCCCCCTAGTCACACTCCTCTGGACCTGGAACCTGGAGATCAGACTTTCTGGGTCTCGCCGCCCCCTGGTTGGCGAGGCCAGGCGAAGGCGCGAGGGGCCGTCGGATTTTTATTTGGGGGCTTCCGCCCCTGCCGCGGCCCCTCACTCCGCGGAGAGACGCGGGGATCCGGGCCAGGGGCCGCGCCCTCCCCACCCCCGCACACGGCCCACATCCACCAGCGCATAAAGGGCTGTCCTAGAGGGGTGCTGGCCGAGCCCCTCTCCCAGCGCCGTAGGCGCTTGGGAGCTGCAGGTGGATTTCAGGCAGGCGGGCGGAGGCATTTGTTGGGGGGGGGGGGGGGGGAGGCATCCGCAGCCCTGTACAGTTGGCAGGACTTGGCCACAGGTCCTGGCTCAGAAACAGGCTGGGGAGCGCCCCCGCCCAGCTGCCCCAGCCCTCGCAGCCATCTGGGACAGCGCAGCCACCGGTCCCGGCTGCCGGCTGCCGGACGCCTGAGGGACCCCACGGTGGGCTTCCTCCCTGCCAAACTGCCTCTGAGATTGGGGTGCTCCTTTGTAGCTGGGGGTTTCCTGGATCCCCTCCCCCCTCGGGGCGCATGACCTGGGGGGCAGCCTGTTGCCAGGTCGAGGCGGAGTGAGGGTAGAACCCAGGCTTCCAGTTCCTAGCTCAGAGAGACCCTGCTGGGAAGGCTGGGAGTTCTGGTCCGGCCAAGTTGGTTTGTCAGACCCGGGGCGGTTCTGAAGTTTTTCTCTGCCTGCCCAGGGACGGCCGGTGGTGCACACTCCTGGCCAGCTAGAGCCTGCGCACCCCCTCTTCTGGCTGCCGGGGTTCCCGAGACCGCCCCCCCTCCCCCACAGCGGGTGGGCAGTCACTGGGCCGAACTGTGGAATGCCGTTGTGGGGGCGTGGGGGGTGGGGAATGTGGCTCTTTCGCCTGGAACCCCAAAGCCAGCAGGGCCCTGGCATCTGGCCCAGTGGGTAAATAGCCGAGGGTTCTGCGCCTGACACTTTTTTAAGGCTCCCACCCGGGGAAGGCCAGGACCCGCCCGCCTGGTGGAGCAGCCTTCCAGCTTTCTGCCCCGTTCGTGGGTGGAGGGCGGTCTCTGGTGGCCTTCTGGGGAATGACACCTCGGAGCCGCAGCCCCAGAGGTGCGGGAAGTCTTGGAAACGGCAGGATTTATGGGGAGGAGGGGGACTCCATCCCGCCCCCTCTGTAGACGCCCGGGTCCGCTGACTCTGGATATTCAGATCTGGGGCTGCCAGTGAGGAGAAGGGCCTCTTTGTAAGTGTGACCCAGCTTCTGCCAGACAGAGTCGAGCCCAGCGGGTCTGGAGCACTGGCTGGTCGCTGGGAGAGGCTGGCCCGGCCCACCCCCAGCTTCAGAGTGAGGACAAAGCCCTGCATTGAGTCCCCTGCGCCCCGCCAAGGGTGGGCTTTCAGGCCGTGCACAGTGGGACGAAAGAGTGTGCTGTGCTCTCCTGGGGTCCGCCGAGCTTTTCATTACTGTGTTTCCAAGTAGGTAACACCCGTAGCGAGACATTCAGGCCATACAGAGGGTCCGAGGGAGAAATTCCCTCTCCCCCGTCCTCCCCTCATCTCCTAAGGATCCTTCTGGAGGTCGTCTGGGCACTCGCAAGGACTTGGGGACCTGGGCCCCTTATTTGTATGGATGACAGCCTCCTGCCCACCGTTGCGTGCCCGGCTGCTTTCACTTGGAAGCCTGTCCTGGGGAATGTTCCGTATTGGCACGTCGGGATCTGCCCGGTTCTCTGTGCTCTCCCCAGCTTGCTCCAGCGCGGACGTCACATCCTTCAGCCGGCCCTGGGCACAGACCTGCGGCTGTTGCCGACGTTCTTGCTAAGCCAGAGGCAGTGCCAGAACCTCCCGGTTACTGCAGCGTGACGGGGGGGGGGGGGGGGGCCACCCAGGCCCTGGAGCAGGGGGGCCAGTGACAGGCGTGGACATCACACATTGAGCGTCGGCAGATTTGCCAACCGGTCTTCTGAAGTTTGTGCCCAGGTGCTCGGGTTTCTACCTCCAGCAACCACACAGCATCTCAGGGTATCGCGTGATCTTTGACAGACAGGTGACGGGTTTGCGGCTGAGGTTGTATGTGAGGATGGCCGGGAGCAAGCAAGGCCCGTGGCCCGAGAGGCCCCAGAGGGTGAAGGGACCGGCAGGACGTGGCCGGACGATGGCAGTGGTGGATGTGAGCCGGGACCACAGAGCGTGCTCAAGCCCCGTGTCCCCCTCCTGAGCCGGGGAAAGATTGTGGCAGGGGTGACAGTCACCCTTGGCCTCTGGGTCCCTGCTCCTCAGTGCCAGCACCCAAGGGAGCCCACGGGCCCTGCGTGCGCTCAGGACTGAGGTCACAGACATGGATGGCGCCCCGCAGCTGCAGCCTGGGACTGCCCGCCCTCCGCCAGGACAGACAGCAGGAAATGGTTAACCCCTGCGTGATTTTGCGCTGAGCCTTCCAGAGGGAAGACTCCAGGGGCCCCCTCCCAGCATACCTGTGGGGGGTTAGATGTGAATGTGAAGGTCCTAAGGTCCACCCAGCACCCCCCAGGCCCCCAGCCCTAAGGCGTGCTGTCCCCTGGGAGTTCCGGCCCTGGAGCACTCCTGGCCTCGGGTGGAGCACTCCTGGCCTCGGGGCTGACGGCCAGTCTGAAAGAAGTCTTTGTGTGCTTCTGTGGCGGGAGCCTGGGCAGGGCTGTGCCGGACGCCTGTGGACTGAGCCCTGGGAGTGTGGAGCCCGACCACACCGCCAGCATCTGGCCTGGGGGCTTAGGATGTGTGTCCCCCTCACGCAGGCCCTTGAGGCAGACCGGGGTCTGGATCCAGCCCGCGGGCCTCCGTCTCCAGTCTGTGAAACCGGGCCACTGGGACCTTCACTGGGTGAGGCCTCTGGATTGCTCCCAGCGGTGGGAAGTCAGCTGCCTTCCCGTCCTGAGGGGGAGGGAGCAGTGGAGAGGATTTGGGGTTTGGCAGGCGGCTGGTGCAGTGCCTTCCGAGGGTGCTTCGAGCATCTGTGGTTTTTGCCTATTGACGGTGATGGGTTTCCGGTGCGCAGGGTCTGTGCGTCGCTCGTGGAGGGCGAGGGGTCTGTCCCTCATGAGCTGAGAGCCTGTGGGGTCTCCCGAGCACCGTCGGCTCTCCGCAGGGGCGGGACAGAGTGACAGAGCGGTCTGGCAGGGTGCACAGCCTCGCTCTCCCCACCCCCTGCCCAGAATCAGCTTGCACTGCTGACCGGCTTCCAGCCTCTGCGTGCCTGCCTCCTGTACGCCTTTCTCTGTGCTTCTCTACGGAACTTCCCGGCTGCCTCCTGCCCCAGGGCCTTTGTGTGTGCCACGCCCACCTCTGTGAACTCTTCTAGGGCTCGTCCCCTGACCAGCTCCTCATTTCTCAGGTCTCAGCCTACTGTCACCCACCAGGGACGTCTTCTCTGACAACCATTTAGTTGGCCCCTGTACCCTGTCACTCACGTCCCCTCATAGCAGAGAGGTTACGGGCATAGGCTCTGGGCTCCCGTCCCCGCCCTGCCCCATGCCGGCTGGCTGCGTGACTGTGGGTGCCTGTCCTAACCTCTCTCTGGCTCCGTGTCCCCGTCTGTGAAGCGGGGATGACGGTGCTCACCCATAAGATTAATGCAGCAGGTACTTACTTCGTGGCTACTGTGTGCCCAGCACGAACACCACAGACGATGCCCCCCACCCCCGTCCTCGGGCAGTGCTGCCCTGAGGGGCGTCGTAAGCATGAAGCGGGTTAGTGACTGGAAAGGCACTCAGCAGTTGTCCGCTGTTAGGACCGCATCTGGTAACTGCTGTCATGCGTGAAGTCACTTGTTCCCACGTCCATTTGTGTATCGTTACTGTTCCCCAGAACCCCGTCCGCTTCTGGAGCCCCGTCTGCGGGGAGGGCTCTCTCGGGTCTCCCCTGTCCCCAGAGCGCCTGGCACAGTGAGTGCTCATTCTGGGTGTGTCAGGGGGATGGACAGGCTGTCCCGGGGCGGGGGGGGGGGGGAGGCCCAGGAGCGTCCCCCGGGGGAAGACACAGGGGCCGGGGGGGATCTCCGCGGCCACCCACCGCCCCTCCCGGAGCAAGCCGGGCACCAGCTCATTTCCCTCCAAGGGGCAGAGCGAGGCAGGCGGAGACTGATGCCAGACGGCGGCTCTGCCACTGGCTTCAGGTGCGACCGAGGGCCCAGTTTCCTCAGCTGTGAGCGGAGGTGGTGGCCGCACGCTGCCCCAACCCGGGTGCCGAGCGAAGGTACAGAGCGTGGGCGGGGAGCCAGCACCTCCCGGGCACAGCCGGGCTCTGCTGGACTTACCGTTGGTTATCTGGGCCCTGGGGGGACTCTAAAGCCACTGCCTGCCAGCCTCCACGTCCCCTGAGCCACGGCACCGTGGCCGAGGTCTCACTGGCTGCGCTCTGCCGCGGCCCCTCTACAGCCTTTGAGCCTCGGTTTACTCATCTGTACAGAGGGGCTCATGCTCTCCGTGCCCCCCAACAAGGCTGGGGGGGGGATCCAGTCACAGACGGACCGTGCGGGGGGAAGGGCCCACGGGTCAGCCACCCACCACCGTGGTCCCCGGCACATGGTGGCCCCGCCAGGCTCCAGGGGGTAGTGTGAGCCCTGGTCATCGCAGTCTTTAGGCCCCCACTTGCCCCCTATAAGTGAGGACAACAGCGGCCACGCCGTGGGACCGTGGAGAGGACTACCTGAGACCCTGCACACAGTGAGTGCTGCTTGTCTGCCAGCCTGGTGCAGCCCAGCACCGTCCCTCCTTCCCTCCGTCCGTCCCTCCGCCCGTCAGTCCCCCCCCCCCCCCCGTGGGGCTGTGGCTGCCGGTTCCCACCTGCCCACCTGCCGGGGGCCCTCACCTGCTGGGGCCACTCTGGGGCCAGGGCTGTGCCTCCCCGGGAATCCAAGACTTGGGAGGGGAGTGGGACCTGTTATCCCAGTAGACGGAGGCATGTGGTATCGCCCGTGACAAGCGCACGGGGAAAGATAAAAAGCGGAGAGGCCTGGGGCCGCTCTAGAGCCTGGAAGCACCGTGTCCCGCTAGTGCCTTGCACGGGGCACCGCGGCTCCGGCCTCAGTTTCCCCACGGGCGTTAATGGCCCAGTTCAGGGATCCCCGGGGGGAGGAAAGGCACATCTCCTTGGCTGTTGGGGACTCTCCACGGCGGGACGGTGGCTGCGAGGTTGGGACGTCCCTGCTCTTCCCCTCTCCTCCCCTCCCCTCCCCTCCCTTCCCCTCTCCTCCCCACGGCCTTCTGGAAGGTTCACCTCCGCTGCTGCAGCCTGGTTGCCCTGGAGACGCGGTCGCCTGACGACGGCGCGGGATGGGCGCGCAGGGAGGGGCAGCCGGGCTCCGTTCAGTAGTGATGGGGAGGGGGCGCGGGGGGGGGGAAGCACGC
>NW_024412654.1:1091739-1097452 GCF_014898765.1 Herpailurus yagouaroundi | reverse complement strand
CCCCCCCCCCCCCCCCCCCCCCGCCCTCGGGCCGGTTCTCAGCTCCCACTTCAGAAGGTAGTGCTGCCGGGGCGGGGCTGGCCGTTTGGCTGTTTGGGACTTTGCCTGTTTTCCCGGAGGTGGAGATGAGCTGGCCGGTGGAGGGGGGGCGCGCTGTGGTCCTGGCGCCTCCCCAGGGGGATGGGGCCTTCCGGTTCCAGGCACTTCCACCCGCCAGCCCCCCTCGCTCCCTGTGGCCACCGAGAGCTCCCCGCTGCCCACATCCACCCCCCCCCCCCACAACAGATGGCAGGGGCCGTGGGGAGGGGACAGCTGGGGCCTTGAGAGGGGGCTGCCTCGTGATGCGAAGGTCAGGGGGAGGGGTCCACACTGGGGGGGGGGGGTGGGAAGTCAGATTGAGGGTGCAGACCCCCACCCCCAGCCCACACCTGCGAGGGAGGGGGCCTTGGCCCCGTTCCTCTGGCCTGGCCGCTGACGGGGTCTCGAGCTGCAGTGTTCCCAGGGCCCAGGCTGGTAGGGGCGGCCAGCGCCTGCACTCAGCTGCCCTCGTGGTTCTGCAAGTTAGCACAGGCGGCCCCTCAGACCTGAGGCTAAAAGCTGCTTTCCAGCGTTGGCAAACATTCCAAAACCACCTGAAGGGCTCTTGAGGCCTCGGAAGCCTGGAAACGCATGTGGTCTCCTGGCCAGGCTCCCTGGGGCAGGGCAGTGCCCCTCGGGGAAGCTCGGTGCCTGTGGGGGTGGGGCACAGCTCAGTGCCCACACCCAGCTGTTATCCCCCGGGCCAGACAGCTGGGGAAGGGGGTTCTTCTCCCAGAGCGCCCCATCCCCCACCCGCTTGGGTGGGCCCTTCCCTGGTGAGGAGGGGGGTTGCCGGCACCCTCGTCTGGCATCCTGGACATCTGAGGGAACTCCAGAGGGCTTCCTAGAGGAGGCAGCCTCGTGGTGCTGAGCAAGGGGGCTGCTGTAGCCCTGAGGCCCTGGGGTTCCGTAGCTCAGGCCTGGAGTCTTAACAGAGGCCTCTGAAATGCACGTGTGTGTTTTCGGACGTTCGGAAAGAGAACGGCAGAGTCAAAACTTTCAATAGTCTTCGAATCTTTTCCCGAAAACGTGTGTAGCCACGAATACAGGTGTTTAGTGCCTGAGGCTGTCTCGGGTCGCTCCAGTGCCGGGACAGGGACCAGGCACAGGACATGCTCATCCCGCTGGTGGCCCAGCTGATGAGCTTCAGTGTGTTTGCAGTGATGTGAAGGGGGGTCCTCCCAGAGGAAGGGGGTGCTCGGTGACGGCAAAGGTCTTAACCCTGAGGACGGCACAGCCCAGGATGGGGAGGTGGCCCTGTCGCAGCCGGGGCCACCTCCTTTGAGCACAGGGTGTCACTCCCAGGCCCCCGGGGAGAAGGGGCCGTCTAATGAGGCGCGTCCACTTGGGAAGGTGTCTTGATTGCTGTTCATCAAGGACCGAGTCGCTCCTGGTGCTACTCAGCCGTGTCCAACCACCTCAGAGGGGCCCCAGTTTTGCACACACTCTTGCGGGCCTCCAGTTAGGACCAGGGGCTCTGGGCCAGTAAGGGTTTGGGGGGGAGGAAGGAACAGAGAAACCTTGGGAAAGACCCTGTGTTTCCTGGAAAGGGAGGAATCTAGCTGGTTCTCTGCAGGTGTATGCAAATTGTATGCAAATCATCAAGGTGGCAGCTTCTGGTCAATTGAAGCCCCTGGGAACTCCAGGAGGGTGGACCCCCTTCCACTGAGCTAGGCCCCCCCTCTGAGCAGGGAGCCTCCTGGCCAGGGCTACAAACTCAGACGCTTCCGAGGGGCCTGCAGTAGCATAAACGAATCGAGAGGGTTTTTTAAACATCTACCAAAACGCAAACAAGCCTGTAAGCGGGTATCTTGGAGCCACAGGCCTGGGAAGGGCAGGGCTCAGGAATCCCGGACCTTGCCTTCCACCCGCCGCTGGGTTCCCCCGTCCCCCTGCCTGGCGAGTCCCCCCAGTGTCCACATGGCCCAGGCGCTATCGTGGGATTGTCACACAGCCCAGGAAGTGGGCATGAGCACCAGTTGGCTGTTCAAGACACTGAACCCCAAGGGGGGACTCCCCCCGAACAAGGGCAGCAGCGCCTCCCTGTCTCCTAGGGCCCCGCACGGATGGTAGAGGTGACTGGGGCTTGAGACGGGGCTGTACTTGTGTCCGTGCTGAAGGGTCGCCTTGCTTCCTGCCTCCTGCTTGGCTCAGGGAACCCCGACCAGGGCGCTTTCGGGCAGAGCCGTCCCCTGACGGTGCCGCCACGGCGTGCTTCATCCAACACCTGTGTCAGGTGCTGACGGGGCATTTTCCACACTCTGACTCATTCTGTGCTCACATTCCCAGGCGGGGAATCAGCCCAGAGGGCTTGAGTGCAAATGCACAGCAAGTGGCCTCAGAGTCTGGGCTCTTACATGCTGTGAATGTGCAGCTCGTGACCAGAGTCCTAACACCGGAGCCTGAGGCTATGCTCTTCTCAGTGTGGGTTTCAGACCTTAGGTCTTCGACTCTTGCCTCCCAAGGGCCTGAATTTGGCCCATGCCACATGTAGTAACCTTTGTAGAATTTCACTTTCTTAAGTGTCCCCTGGGCATCTCCTGGCTCAAGAGAAGTGAGGTGGGGCAGGCTGCTGTGAGCAGTCGTACAGGTTGTGCACTGCTCAAGCTCACCCCTTCTAAGAGGCATCAGGTTTATTCAGGCGCTTCTCCGGCATCGGCCCGTAAAGTAACTTAAAGAAGGAACACGAGGTGCCTTGTGGGCTAATGGGGGGCTGGGGTCAGGGTGGTGTTGATCAGGGCTGGGAGAGGCCTGCCCCTCACCTCAAGGGCCCATAGCTCTTCTTGTGGGGCTGAGCCCTCCCCCCACCCACTCCGCCGCTCACCCTGCTCTCTCCTCTCAGGAGTGGCTGAGCAGATTTGGCTACCTGCCCCCAGCCGACCCCACAACAGGCCAGCTGCAGACACAGGAGGAGGTGTCCAAGGCCATCGCCGCCATGCAGCGGTTCGGGGGCCTGGAGACCACCGGCATCCTAGGTCAGTCCTCTAGGGGCGCGGGGGATGGGCGCTCCAGGAGCCTGGTTTCCCCTAACTCCCCCGCTCCGGGGGCCCTTTGTGGGGCTGTGGTTAGGGACGGGTCCCCGCTGTCTCTGGGGGCAGGACCAAGGATTCTTGCCACGTGGGACCCTGTCAGCACACCCCGCCCCTGGATGTGGGCACAGTGATGGGCGCGTGTGTGTCCGTTGCACCCAGACCCACCTCCCCCACTACGCGGTCTGCACTTAAGCCCACCCTTGGTCCCCACTGAATCTTGTCCCCTGGAAGCAGCGGATCTGTGCTGCCGAAACCGCCAGCTTTCCACGGGAAACCAGAAACCTGGGGTGGTTATGTGAGCGCCCCGCTTTTCACACGTTGGGGGCACATTCCGGTTTTGTGGAGGCCCTCCTGGGGGCTGACAGATCACAGCTGTCCCCGGGCCTCTGCAGAGGTGGACACGCCCGTGTCACCACAGAGCCGGTCAGGTGTGGGTCCCGGGATATCGGACCGGCAGATCGGGGCCGAGCCGTGCCCGCCTGGCCAGGGCCCCGCCAGTGGCCGACCTGACCGGTCCAGGCCCTGTCGTAGTTCACACGTGCTCCGAGCGACCCCTGTCCTGGTCCTGCACGCGTGCCTGGCAGTGAGGCCCCGCCCCCACCCGACCCGGTCCCCGGGGGAGCAGGGCGTGGGGCCTGAGCCCGGTGCCACCTCTAGGGGACTTGACCCCACCCTCCCCCACAGACGAGGCCACCCTGGCGCTGATGAAAACCCCTCGGTGTTCCCTCCCCGACCTCCCAGCTGCGGCCCCGGCCCGAAGGAGGCGCCAGGCTCCGGCTCCCACCACGTGGAACAGGAGGAGCCTGTCGTGGAGGTGGGCGGGGGGCGGGGGGTGGGGAGGGGGGCGGCTCTGCCCGGACGGGACCGTCCTGGTCCCCTTTCCTGGGGGCCCGCCTAAACCAGCGCCCACGGCCCGGCCCAGCAAGACGGGGGGGGGGGGGGGGGGCGGTCCTCAGCGCTGGAGGCCGTGGTCCCAGCCTCCCCTCCCCCCACGCGGCCACCGCCCCGCCTGCCTGTGTGGCCTTGTCTCAACCTTTACCTTAACATCGTCTGCAAAACCCTGTTTCCAGATACGGTCCCCGGCGGGCTGGGTAACCCTGGGGAGGGGGCGCCGGCCGGCCAGACCCCAGGCTCTGACCCCGCCCGTCCTAGGGTCCGCACGTTCCCGCGGGACTCGCCCCTGGGCCGGGACACCGTGCGCGCCCTCATGCACTACGCCCTCAAAGTCTGGAGCGACATCACACCCCTCAACTTCCACGAGGTGGCGGGCAGTGCCGCGGACATCCAGATCGACTTCTCCAAGGCCGACCACAACGACGCCTACCCCTTCGACGGCCCGGGTGGCGCGGTGGCCCACGCCTTCCTCCCCGGCGACCAGCTCTCCGCGGGGGACGCCCACTTCGATGACGATGAGTCCTGGGCCTTCCGCTCCCCAGGTGCGTGGGGCTGAGGCCACAGGTCCCGGGGGCCCCCCTCCCACTCGGGCCTCAGGGACCAGCAGTGACACCCACCCCCACCCCCACCCCCGCTGGGGCCTCGGCACTAACTGCACGGAACCGGCCCGTCGAGGACCTGGGCCTCCAGCGTGATGGGAACGCCCGTCGCCTCACACCCCCTCCCCGCGGGTGCCCGGCCTGCGCACGCGAGCCAGCCCCCTCCGGTCACCCTGGCCGTCCCTCCCCTGACCCCCCGGCTCCCCGTGTTCCCAGACACCCACGATATGGACCTGTTCGCGGTGGCCGTCCATGAGTTTGGCCACGCCATTGGGCTGAACCACGTGGCAGCCACGAGCTCCATCATGCAGCCGTACTACCAGGGCCCCGTGGGCGACCCTCTACACTACAGGCTCCCCTACGAGGACAGGGTGCGCGTCTGGCAGCTGTACGGTGAGTCTGCCCCCCAGAGCCGGGCCCAGGGCGCCCCGGGGACGGAGCCAGAAACGTGGGGCTCCCCGGCCCCAGGACCCCACGGGATGGCTCTTTCTGTCCTGCTCGTCTCCCTGCGCTCAGCGTCCAGGCCTCGCGTGGCCCGAGCGGCTCCCTGACGTGTGTGGGACGAACAAACGGGTGGTCTTTCGCGGGGGGCCCCGGGCTGCAGGCGCCCTGCAGGCCTTTGAACAGGGCCTCAGAACAGGGCAGGATCCCCGTCCGACCCCCAGGTAGCTTCAGCTTGTGGCAACTGGCACGGACTTGCCCCCGGCCCGTGCAAAGTACATACGTGCACTGAGGCGTCCGGTATTTATGGCCCGGGAGGTCGGACCTGCTGTCCCCACTTAGAGATGGGAAGGCTGAGGCCGGGGGGCACCCTGGCGGCCGACAGAGCCAGGACTGAACCCAGAGCTCGGGGACCTGCTGTGCTGGGGACGCCATCAGGCACTTGCATAGAAGGAGGCCCCATCAGGGAGCAGGCGTGGGCCTGGGGTGCAGGTAGTGGTGACATCCCCGTGGTTCCCATGTCCCTGCCCCGACCCCCGGGTGCCCCCCATGACCCCCGGGTGCCCCCTATACCCCAGTCTGCCCCTCATGACCCCAGTCTTCCCCCCCATGACCCCCAGATGCCCCCCATGACTCCAGGCTGCCCCCCATGACTCCCAGGTGCCCCCC
>NW_024412654.1:1062762-1091729 GCF_014898765.1 Herpailurus yagouaroundi | reverse complement strand
CCCCCCATGACTCCAGGCTGCCCCCCATGACTCCCAGGTGCCCCCCACGACCCCCAGGTGCCCCCCCATGGCACCAGCATACTTTCCACCTCTCCTAACCCCCCTCCCCTGCTGTTGTGAGCGCCCCGGTGTCCACCAGGCTCTGACATGGGCACTTTCCTACTAGAGTAAAACCTACCATGTTAACCCCTTTGACGAGTACAGGCCGGTGGCATTGGCCACGTTCGCAGGGTTGTGTATCTGCCCCTTCTGCATGGTTCCACAACACTTGTCACCACCCCCCACCAAAGGAGACCCCACGGCCATCAGCAGTCACCCCCCTACACTGCCTGGCAGCCACTGACCTCCCTTCTGTCCACGTCCACGGCTGTGCCCTTTCTGGACGGTTCGTGCAACTGGGACCACACGCCGTGGGCCCTCTTGTGCCCAGCTGCTCTCACCGAGCGCCCTGTCCACGCCCCAGGTCCACGCTTCCTTTCTCTTTATGACCAAAGATTCTGTTTGTCCCCTTGTGGGTGGACATGTGCATTGTTTCCACCTCTGGCTACTGTGCACATTCAGACGAGTTTTGGTTTGCACGCCTGTCCTTGGTTCTCTGGGGTCTGCACCCGGGAGGAGGTCTGGGGTGGGGGGCAACACTCATTGAGCCCCTGGAGGTTAAGGAGGGGTCGCGGGGACCCCTGTGTCTCCCCCTCGGGCTGTGATGCTGTGGCTCTGGTGCACGTGCAGGGCCCACAGCTCCGCGTCGGGGGTCCCGGGAAGGGAGGGGGGCCCTGCCGGGTTCAGCGCAGCCTCCTGTCCCCACAGGCGTGCGGGAGTCCGTGTCCCCCACGGCACAGCCGGACACCCCAGAGCCCGAGGAGCCTCCCCTCCCGCCAGAGCCCCCCAACAACCGGTCCGGCACCCCGTAAGCCATGGGCCCCTGCCCTGCACGCTGTGGCCAGCACCTCCCCCAGCCATGGCTCAGGGGCCTGGACTCCCGGCGCTCCCGGGGCTAAGCCCTGAGCCACCCCGCCTTCCTTACACTCCTCCGGACGGCGGAAGGACACCCGCCCGCCCTTTGTCCCCGACCTGCGCCCCGTGCGCGAGAACGTCTGTCTGTCCAGATGCTCCTGATGTCCGCTCGCTCCGTGCTCTGTGTCGGCCACTCTGGATGGCGCAAAAGGGACTCGGGCTTTGATTTTTATTACTTGGCGTATAGTTGACAAACCAGAACGCAACTGTCTCTGAGCCTGCAGCAAATGACGGGGGTGGGGCGGGGTCTCCTTAAGGGAGGTCCTTCTGGGGCTTGTGAAGCCCTACTCCCCCAGAGTGGCTCGGGAACGCAGGCTCCCCCCAGCCCCCCCAGCCCCCACCCTCCCCTCCCCTCCCCCTGTTCACTGCCCCAGCCCCCTCCTCCAGCCCTCCCCCTGCTCTCTGCCCCCAGACCCAGGAAGGACGTGCCTCTCCGCTGCAGCACTGACTTTGACGCGGTGGCCCAGATCCGCGGCGAGGCCTTTTTCTTCAAAGGTAACCCCCACCCGGTCCAGTGAGTGGCTACCGGATGGAAGGGCAGCTCTGGGCCCCAGACCTGCCCCCTGCAGCCCCACCCCCTCTCCGTGCCCCCAGGCAGGTACTTTTGGCGGCTGACCCGCGACGGGCACCTGGTGTCGCTGCAGCCCGCGCAGATGCACCGCTTCTGGCGGGGCCTTCCGCTGCACCTGGACGGCGTGGACGCCGTGTTCGAGCGCACCAGCGACCACAAGATCGTCTTCTTCAAAGGTGGGCGGGCCCCGCCCGGGTGCTCTGCCTGGGTCTCTGCTGGTGGGCCCCCCCACCCCCCACCCCAGCCCGCCTCTGCCCCGGAGGCCCGGCCTGTGGTTTGCGCCAAGCACAGAGCAGGGGCCGGCCCACTCCTTTGTGCACGCCACCGATGCACGCTTACTGAGCACCTACTGTGTCCTCCGCACCGCGGTAGGCACTGCAGGTACACGGCGGGCAAAACAGACAAAGGTCCCCGCCCTGTTCCCACAGGGCACACACGACGAGCACCTGCGTGAATGAGGAAGTTAGTTTCAGTTAGGGCTGAGGGAACGTGCTCCAGCCAGAGGGAGCTGCCAGTGCAAAGGCCCCGGGGCAAGAACAGAGCGGCCAAGGGGGCGGAGGGAGGGTGAGCGAGGACAGAAAGGAAGGTCAACACCTGAGGGAAGGAGCTGGACTCATCTTCGATGCGTGGAGCCACGCGCAGCTCCCACGTGTCTGTCCAGGATGGCGGGTCTGTTGGGAGAGGGCGTCACTGCACCTTCCACACCCGCTCCCTGGGCTGGGGGGGGGGGGGGGGGGCGGGCTTCTGGGGGCGGGACGGGACGCGGGGACCTGGGCTGGCGGGCGTTGCTGTCTGTGTGGGGGCGGCGTGCCTGCACCTGTGGGTGCCTCGGGGGCTGTGAGCCTTCCCGGTCACGCCTGCTGCCCTGGACCGGGCTTCCCAGGTCCCGGGGCCCCTGCTGGCTCCAGGGCCGCTGCCCGAGGCCACAGTCCCGGGGTTGGGACCCGCTCGGTGTCATCTTCTGGGTTTGGGTTATTTTGCAACATCTGCCCACGGCTCCTGCATTGGAGTCTCGGAGTGCCGCGCCCCCCTCCCTCGCCCCGCCCCGCCTGTGCTGGAACAGATGCGGCCTGGCGCCCCTTCCAGGGAAGCCCTCACAGCCCGCCCCCTATGCGCATCCCATGCGGAGGGCAGGGACGGCTGAGGCACGAGCTGGCACTTGTGTTTTCGGGCTTCGGTCGCAAAGTACAAATGGGGGGTGTGAAGCAACGGGTTCGTTCTCTCGGCCGGGGCCGCATGCCCCAGATCGAGGTGCCGGGCCGGTTCCTGCTTAGTCTGCAGGGGAGACTTAGCCCCAGCCCCTCCCGCCCCTGCCTGTGTCTCATCGGGCTGCTCCCCTCCGTGGGTCTCGGGTCTGTGCGTCCTCTTTGTAGAAGGACACCAGTCAGCGGATGCGCCCTCCCCCGCCCCCCACTCCCACATGACTTCCTTTTAACTCATCTCGCGGCAAAGACCCTGTTTCTAAACAAGTCAGATTCTGAGGTTCAGGCGGATGTGAATTTGGGGGAGCATTGCTCAACCTGCAGCAGCTCTTTGAACAAAATTGGGGCGACCGTACCTCTTTGAGGAGGCAAGAACGTTCCGCGTGTTTTTTGAGCTCGTTCACGTCACCTGCCAGCCCCCGGTCCAGGTGGGGCACCTGTCAGTCACCGCTGCCTCCGGTGGGTGTGGTCCCCCCAGAGTCCCCATCCTCGGGCCGAGTGGCCATCGGGAGCCTGGCACACGGGAGGGCTCCCTGGAGGCGGCAGCCGTGATTTCAACGTTCACCAAAAAGCAAAACAGGAAGAACGGCGCACGTCCTAGCCGATCTGTTACAAATGGGAGCCACCCGCACCTGACTTAGCCCCGCGGGGCACCGCCTTTCAGAGGGACCGTCCGCCAAGTGGGCGGTGTGTGCGCGCGTGCGCCCTCCCTCCTCCCTCCTCCCTCCACCCTCCTCCCTCCTCCCTCCTCCCAACTCCCTCCTCTCTCTCCGCCCTACTGTGCGCGCCGGCCTCCCCTCTTCTCACGTGACAGATCTTGGAGATTCCTTCCTGTCTCTACGCAGAGTCTTCTCGGTCCTCAAACCTGGGTTTTGAAAAGTAACGTCCGGCTTCCAGGAAAGCTGCGAAAGCAGGACCTGAAGGCCGCGGGCTCGCCCCCTGTCAGCCTTCCGCTCTGCTCGCTTCCTCGTTTCCCGCGGACGGTTTATGCCCCTGCTGGTCAAAGAGGGGGTGGCACACGCCGGAGCCTTCCCCCCGCGTCCCCCCCCCCCCCAACACACCCCGGGCGCGTCTGGAGCGTCCGGGCCGGCGCCCCTCGGGCACGTCACCTGGCAGCTTCTCCCCAGCAGGTTCTGGTTTTGCACGTTCAGCAGGACCGTCCCAGAGGGACGCGCTCCGAGCTGCCCTGCCCGAGGCGTCATCTGTCTGGCGCTGTGCCCTGCCCCCCCCCCCCCCCGCCGGGCCGCGCATCTGCGAGATTTTCTCCCCTCTAAGGTCACCGGCTCCTCGGGTCGCGGGGAGAGGTTGACCTCTCCTGCCCCTTGCTTTGTGGGCACGCCCGCGCCCTGTCTCGGCCGTCTGGGGCCCGTCGTGGGGGCTCACCGTTGCTTCACCCCGCCCCTTCTCGGGCACGTCTGCCGTTCCCTGTCTGTGGGAAAGGATTCTTAAAAAATTATGTTTACTTTTAATCGTGGCAAAAACACAACATGAGAAGCTACCGTCGCGAGCACTTCTAAGCGCACAGATCGGAGGCGTTAGGCACCTTCACGCCGCGCGGAGCCACGACCACCGTCCGCCGTCAGGACTTGTCCATCTTTCCGAACGGAAGCTGCCCCCCAGCCCCCCAGCCCCTGGCGCCCACCGTCTACTTTCTGTGGATCTGGCCGGGTGCCTCAGACGCGTGCGGTCCTACAACGCTTGTCCTTTGGGACGGCTCGTTTCCCGTAGCGTCGTGCCCTCAAGGTCCACGTGTGTGCCATGGCAGGTGGCCGCACGTCCTTCCTTTCCAAGGCCGAATGCCATTCCGTCGTCTGGATGGACCACGTCTCGCTTAGCCATCGTCCACCGTGGTCACTTGGGTGGCTCCCACGTCTTGGCTGCCGTGAACAGCACTGCTGTGAACACGGGTGCGCGAGTACCTTTGAGACCCTGCCTTCGGCTCCGTGTACCGACCCAGAAGGGGGCGAGTGGGCCCTCTGTGTTCGACTCTGAGGACCCTCCACGCTGTCTCCCACCGGCTCGCCTTCCCAGCAGCGGCAGAACAGGCCTCCCCTTCTCCACATCCTCGCCAGCACTGGGTGTTTTCGGGTCTTTTGATAGTGACCATCCTGACGGGCGTCCGATGGTGTCTCATGGGGTTTGGCTTTGGTTTCCCTAATTAGTGAGGTTGAGCATCTGTTCATTTGTGTGTCGGCCGTTCGAATGTCTTCCTCCGAGAAACGTCCGTTCCAACTCTTTGTCTGGCAAAAGACTTTTTATAAAAAGTTCATTTAGAGAGAGAGCATGCAGGGGAGGGGCAGAGAGAGGGGCAGGGAGAATCCCCAGCAGGCTCCACGCTGTCAGCGCAGAGCCCGACGTGGGGCTTGGACTCACAAACCTTGAGATCGTGACCTGAGCTGAAGATTTGGATGGTTAACCGACTGAGCCCCCCAGGCACCCTTCTGGCAAAACGCTTTTAAACGTCCTCCTCCTCCCCCTCCTCTCCTCCTCCTCTCCCTCCCCCTCCCCCTCGTGCGCCTCTCCCTCCCCCTCCTCCTCTTCCTCCCCCTCCTCCTCCTCCCCCCTCCACCTCCTCTTCCTCCTCCTCCTCTGTCTCCTCCTCCTCTTTCTCCTCCCTCGTCCCTACTCCTCATCCTCCCCCTCCTCCCCTCCTCCTCTCCTCCTCCTTTTCCTCCTTCCTCCTCTTCCTCCCCCTCCTCCTCCTCCCTCCTCCTACCCCCTCCTCCCTCTGTCTCCTTCCCCTCCTCTTCCTCCCCCTCCCCCTCCTCTTCCTCCCCCTCCTCCTCCTCCTCCCCCTCCTCCTCCTCCCCCTTCCTCCTCCTTTTCCTCCTCCTCTGTCTCCTCCCTCCTCTTTCTCCTCCCTCGTCCCTACTCCTCCTCATCCTCCCCCTCCTCTTCCCCCTCCGACCCTCCTCCTCTCCATCCTCCTCCTCTTTCTCCTCCCTCCTCCCTCCTCATTCTCCTCCCCCTCCCCCCCTTCTCCTCTTCCTCCCCCTCCTCCTCCTCCTCCTTATATCTTAAACTGTTTTTTTTTTTTTAATTTTTACATATGGATTTGAAGTTCTTGGTGATTTCTAAACATTTTGCTTCTGTGTGAAGTCTGACAAAGGTGCGCACGCATGCGTCCGCCTACGGCCCTGACGAGTGCCCTTCTGCCCTGCCCGTGAGGACACCCCGGCCCGCCTGTCGCAGGAGTGGGTGAGGCGCGACTGAGCAGAGCGGCCTCCCGCGGGCTGGCTGGTGACCCCGTTCCCTGTCCTTATGGCGGGTGCCTGGTGAGAACCTGGCTTCTCAGGCTGCTGGCAGGTGGGCCGAGCCCGTGCCAGGCACACAATAGGTGCTCAGTAAATGTTCATGAGGACCCCGGGGTGGGGGGCGGTTGCACCGGGGGGGGGGGGGGCGGGGGGGGGGAGGAAGGGCTGGAGCGTCCGCCCCGCGGGGCGGTCCGAGCTCTGGCCCACGGCCCTCTCTCTCACCCCCAGGAGACAGATACTGGGTATTTAAGGACAATAACGTAGAGGAAGGATACCCGCGGCCCGTCTCAGACTTCGGCCTCCCGCCGGGCGGCGTCGACGCTGCCTTCTCCTGGGCCCACAATGACAAGACTTATTTCTTTAAGGACCAGCTGTACTGGCGCTTTGATGAGCACACACGGCGCATGGACCCCGGCCACCCCGCCCAGAGCCCCCCGTGGAGGGGCATCCCCAGCACGCTCGACGATGCCATGCGCTGGTCCGACGGTGAGCCCCGTGCAGCCTCAGGCTCCCCACCTGGGGAACGGGGGTCACAGCGGGCTCACTGGGAGGATCCCCCGGGAGCCGCTGCGCGCACGTGGGCCCCCCACCGCCATAGGCCTCCTGCTGCGTCTCACGCGCCCCTGGGCCTTTGCACCTGCCCTGCATCCGGCAGACACCGTCCAGACATCTGCACGCCCCCTCCCTCACGTGCTTCCAGCCCAAACAGCACGACCCTGCCCGGCAAAGGGTCGCATGCATCTCCCTCCTTGCGGGGCCCGCTCTGGGGGGGCCAGATGCCCCCTGCTGTTCTGTTTCCAAAGCTACATCCCCAACACCTAGAACAGCCAGGCACATAGTAGGGCCTCACTTAACATCCCGTAGGGAGAGAAACCGAGAGGTCATCTTGTCTATCTCCCTGCCTTTCTGCGGCTGCCCCGAGCTTTCCCAGGCGTGGGAGGCCCCAGGGGCCTGCGGACGGCCACTGGGGCCGAGACAGACTATCCGTGGCGTAAGCCGTTCTCCCACTTCCCTGCGGCCTCGAGCGCCGCTCCCTCGTCGTCCCGCTGTCTAGCCTGAGTCTGCCCTGTGGCCTGCCCGGAGCTCACGCCCCCTCCCCACCCCCCCCCCCAGGTGCTGCCTACTTCTTCCGTGGCAAGGAGTACTGGAAGGTGGTGGAAGGCGAGCTGGAGGCGGCACCCGGGTACCCGCGGTCCACAGCGCAGGACTGGCTGGTCTGCACAGACCCACAGGCGGACCCGGAGGGCGAGGAAGGAGAGGCCGGGGCCCACGCCCGGCCAGGACAGCGTGGCCAGAGCCGCTCAGAGGACGGCTTCGAGGTCTGCTCCTGCACCTCCCCCGCCTCCCCTCCCCCGGGGGCTTCGGGCCCACTGCTGGCGGCCACTCTCCTGCTGCCCCTGATTGCGCTGTGGTCGACGGCCCCCGGCACTCTGACAGCCGCCGGCCTGTGGTGACAGAGCCGATGGGTCGCAGTGGGCCTCAGGGCAAGGACCAGCGCCCCCACCCCTGCAGTGCCCGGACCGAGAGTTCCTCAGTGGCCCCGGCCTTGCAGATCCGAACGCACTGCCGGCCCTGAGCAGCGGCCTGGCCGTGCCCCTGCGGACTGGCAGGAGGCCAGCAGAGGGCGCCGCCCCCGGGCGGCTCAGCCGCAGAAGAGCAGAAAAGCAACCTACCACCTGTCCTTCCTTTTCTGCCACGAAGTGGCCTGACTGCCATCTGTGAGTTGGGGACACTCTGTCAAGGCCGGGCTGGGGACAGGAAGCGTCCCTGCGGCGAGCAGGCAGCTGGATCGCACAGAACTCAGCTGATGAGCCAGGGGACGCAGGGCTGGGGACGGGAGGGCATTCGGTGGCCACGCTGCCCCCAGCCCCACCGGCCAGCACCACCAGCCCCGTCTGTCGTCCATACTGCTGCCCCTGGTGCTCCCGCCCACGGGGGCTTTTGTCCCCAGTCCCTGCGGGCCTGCAGCTGCCTGCACAGGGAAGCAGAGGAGTCCCCCAAGCTGGGGTCTCTTGATGCATTTCAAACAAACACGACCTTTCCCTGCTCCGTAAGCTCAGCTTCAGCTCCCTGGTGCACTGCAGGCAGGAGCCGCGGGGTGGGGGTCCTCTGGGGCCTGGAGGGGCCATGCGGCCCTGGCCCCAGGCGCAACTGCACTTTGGAGGGGCGGGGGCTTCCAGGAAGGCCCGTGTGGCGCTCGCTCCCTCCCCTGGAGATCCCCGACACCTACCCGTCCAGCGCCCCCCGACCCTCCTGTCCCTCGGTCCTTATACCCATTTCACAGATGGGGGAGCTGAGGCCCAGCGGGGGGGAATGAGCCTGCTGCCAGCAGGCGGGGCCGGGGCAGGTCTTAGGACCAAGGCTCTGGCACATTTGCCTGGGGCTCATCGACGGAGCCCCTCCCTGCGTGCACGCACTGCTCAGAGCGGACGTGCAGAACGCGCCAGCACCCATTCTCGGTGAGGCATCCGGGATGCCAGCTGCCAAAACCAGGGAGCCTCCCAACAGGAAGTGCAAGGAGGCAGTTGGGCGCCGGTCCAGGGACGGCCCTCCCGCCCAGAGATCCAGCGACTGGGAGCTGTGCGGCCCAGCCAGGAGAGACCGCCTTTCCCACGGCCTAGCCTGCTCCCTACGCCTGTGGCCTAGCCCCCTCCCCACCGTGGCCTAGCCCCCACCCTGTGACCTAGCCTCCCCCGCCACGGCCTAGCCACCCCTCCCTGTGGCCTACGCCCCCACCCCAGCTGCCTAGCCCTCCCTCCCCTGAACGGCCTACCCCCCCCCGCCCCCCCGCCGGGGTCCCCCCCCCCCCCCGCCCCGAGGCCTAGCCCCCTGCGGCCCTTTCCTTCCTAATGGAAGCCACTGTCGCCCCAGGTGTTAGACCCTGTGCAGGGAGCGGAGGTCCCTCTGGTCTCAGGGTTCTCACTGGCCCTGAAGCCGGTGCCCGGAGGGCCTACCGGGCCTGGTTACAGCGAGTGCTTCCTACACAGCGTCACCTGGGCCTAGTGGAAATGCAGATTCCTGGCCCCGCTCCTATGATCAGATCACTGTGGGGCGGGGGGGTGGGGGGGAGTGTTAACCCCCCACCCCTGTAAGTGAGACATGGCTTTCCTGGGGGCCCAGAAAGGCTGCCCGGAGTAGGAGGGGCAGAAACAAGGCGGGGGGGAGCTGGTTGTACAGTCAGAGGGAAGAGGCAGGCCAGGGCGGGAGCAGCGGGTGTGAATGTCAGGTGGCGGGGGTGGGGGGAGCCCAGGAGGACAGGGCCGCCCACGATTCCCTCTGAGCAAAACCCCACACACTGGCTCTAGGGAGGGGCACAGATGTCTGCACGTCTCAGGAGAGCGCAGGCTCCTCCAGCCCCGCACCCGCACCCCTGCCCGACACCCAGCAGAAGAGGCAGGTGGGGAGCCCACCAGGACGCGGATGCGGGGATGCGGGGATGTGCGGGTGCACTGCCCGCCCCCCCCCCCACCGGGCCACATGGGGCTGCGTCCCCATCCATGTGTGTGCCAGCTGGTCCTCAGAGCTGGGAGGGGCTCTGCCGGTCCTTCCGGTGGGAACAAGCTGCCTCCTGCTCACCGAGGATGCCCCTCCAGTGGCCCCCCTGCGTGGGCCGGCAGCTCCGGGGGCACCTGCCCCAGGCCCCCCCAGGTGCACAGCGGCCTGGACCAGGTCCACGAGGCTCTCAGTGCGGGCGGTGGTCTTACTGCCGTGTTGAAGCCAAACGCTCTTTCCAGAAACTTTCCCGCCGGTTCTGCGTCCCGCGAACGCAGCAGCAGCAGCAGGGGTCCCAGGAGATCCTGCCCGCACAGTCTCTGTGTTTTAGGGGAGTCACCATTCAGACATCCGGAGGCTTGTGTTGAATTCTGGCTTCTCAGCCAGTCTCTGTTTTTACCGCGGGCTGTGCCGGTCCTGCCTGGAGAACTGCCCCCCGCCCCAGGTGACCAGCAGCCGTGTGACAGACCCAGAGACCCCTCAGGAAAGGTCAGGGCGCTGGCGGCCCAGGTGAGGACGGCCGCGCTCACGGCACATTCCCGGCCCAGGTGCCGGCTGGCGTCCACCTGACGACCACGTGAGCGTGGGCGGCAAGTTTACAAAACACACCTACAGGGGTGACTTCAGGGGCCAGGACGCAGCCGCTCCGGCTCCCACCTTGCGGTGGGGGAAACGGAGGCACGGGCTTAGCTCGGGCTGTGTGGCCAGCACCGCAGACGGGCCCGACCGCGCTGCAAAGGCTGGAGGTCTGCGGCCAGGTGCCGGCGAGACGGCGGGTCCCTGCGGTGTGCCCGTGCGGGAAAGAGCGAGTCCTGGTCCCACGGGGGCCCCACCTCTGTGACCTCGCGTCCACTCTAACCACCCAGATGCCATCCCGCTGGGGGCGGGGCTTCCCACGAGGACCCCGGCGTTCGGTGCGAACACACAGGAGCGTGGGCCACAGGCCAGACTCAGACCTCAGCTGCACCTTGCCCTCTCCGCCCACTTTCCTGGGAGCAGGTTGGGGGCTTAGGGAGCTCTGGGGGGCTCGTCACCCCAAGGAGTAATCACAATGTATCGTTCTGGCCCCGTTTCGCACTTTACAAATACAAACACAAACTCATTTGGATCCTCTAGATGTCGTGAAGGGAGGGATGTGGTCGCGCCTGCTTTCTGGAAGAGGAGGCCGAGGCTCAGGGCAGGGCAGTGAGTTCCGCGGGCGAGGGGCCTGGGAGCGAAACCCAGGCAGCCACGCTCTGAGAGTGAGCTCGACTCCTGTGCTCTCCCTGTGTCCCAGTGGGTGTGGATGGGGGGGGGGGCACCTGATGCTGGGCCCAAAGATGGTGAGCAGACATTCCTCTACGGCTCTGGGGACCGAGCCAGCACCCGCACGAGTGACAGAGTCAGAACCAGGGCCGGCCGGCTCCTCCCAGCTCCCAGGGCGTCCGCAGGCCCCCGTGGGTCGCAGCCACTGGCCCCCGCCGGGAATCGGGCCCTTGCTGGCCCAGGTGGCCCTCCCTGAGCCTCCAAAGGGTGGCAGGACCCTGGCGCTTCCGGAGAAATGAGAGAAAAGCAAAGCAGACCGAACCTGGTGCCAGCTGCCCTCTCTCCGGGCAGGACACCGTGACAGGCCGCCCAAAGCTTGTGGCTTAGAGCAGCGATGCCAATCTACTTCTGTCCTGTGTCTGGTCACCGGGGTGCGGCCGAGCGGTTCTCCCCTGGCGGCTGTCGGGACCTGCGGCCAGGTGGCAGCTGGGGCTGAGGGCGAGACCTCGAGAGCCGGGGCACAGCGCACCAGTGAGGAGACCTCGTCAGGGGGTCGGTGGGCTGGCTCCTGCCACGGTCTCGGGCCACTGAGCCAAGGGAGGGGACAGACCCACCTCTCCTGGGCAATCGAGTGCCGTCTGCATTCCGAGGAAACCACCGCGCCCACCTTGGAAGATCTGACCGGCCATTTGGCTCCAGCATCACGGGGGAAAAACCAGGGCCCCGAGCTTCCCCAAGCCTGTCCCTCCCGGCAGAGGACAGGCCACTTTCCACGTACTCAGGCGACGCCTCATCACCTTTTCTCACAAACCTCCCGCCCAGTCCGCGCGCGGTCCCGGCTCCACCTTCCAGACACACCCGGGTGTGCCCCTCCGCCCTGCCTGGAATGTTCCAGCAGCCCTGACTGGTCCCCTGCACTGCACCGGCCCCGGCCTGTGTTCCCCACGTGGCAGCCACGGGGGCCTGTGGAACGCCCACCAGACCGGGCCCCTGCCCTGACCCCCGAATCCTCACAGTGGCCCTGCCCTCACTGTCCCCTTCCCTCCCCGGGCCGCTCCGTCCAGCCTCACCCCAGACCACCAGGCCTGTTCCTGCCTCGCACCTCCTGCGTGCAAAACTCCGTGTCTGACGTCACCCGTGCGGCAACACCACTCTGAGCCCCCCCTCCGTGGTCCGTTTATATATTTATAAATTCCCCCTGTGTCTGGCCGGCTGTCTTTCCTCCTACTAGACCGCAACGATTCGGCCTGTCTCTTGCGTGCTGTGGCCCCGCACCCACAACAGTACCTGGCTCACCCGATGTTTGTCGAGTGAATGTACAAGTGACAGATGCCGACTCAGCCGCATGCAGGGGTCCCTCCTCCCACCCGGCCAGGCCATGGCTTCGATTTAATGAATCGATCATTTGATCTGTCGTCCAGGGAGGGGAAGCAGGCGTCAGGGACGCTGGGGGCCGTGGCGTCATGGTGTTAAGTCTCTGTGGGTGGACTGCGGCCGGGAGAGGCCGGCACCCCGTGGTCAGGGGGTGCAGCGGGAAGGGCCAGCCAGTAAGGGGAGGGTAACACAGCGGCTTTTGGGAGCAGCACAAGGGGGAGCGGGGAGAGGGCAGAGCTCGAGGAGCGAACGGCCCCCCAGAAGGTGCCCTGCTGACAGGCTTTCCTTGGGGCGTCGATGCACTGAGACGTGGAGGGGTGATAAGGAGGCAATATGACTGCTCTCGCTGCCTCAGAGACCGAGCGGCCACAGAACGGGGCGGGGGGGGGGGGAGGGGGCACGGGCAAGGACACTGGAAGGTCCCTGCGACAGCCCACGCGGTGCACGGATTTATCGTGAGGCTCGCTTCTCGGGCACCGGCACCTCTGTGCGCACATCTGCACGTCCCGGGCTGGTGTGGTGTGGGGACGCTGGGTGCCCTGCAAAGGGGACAGGGTGCTGACCGGGTGCCAGAACCAGGAGGAGCAGAGCCCCCAGGGGTCCGCACGGGCAGCCAAGGCTGAGAGCTGACACACGGATGTCCGTGTGTCCTGGGATCTGCCGCCCCTCATCACCGCCCGGGAGGTGGCCGGGGTTCCGTCACCCAGGACGGCCCGGGGAGCTCCAGGCCGCGGCAGCTTGGACCCTGATGCAATCCCAGCTGCCCGGCTCAGGCTGGACTCTGCTCTTCCGGCGGATCCGGCCCCAAAGGCCAGCCTCCAGCTGCCCCTCCCCCACCTGCCACTCCGCCTCTGGGCCTTCCCCTCCCACCTCTCAAACAGTCAGGGGCTGGGAGCCGGGGGCTTTTGCTTCTGCTCCAAGTCTTAGCCCTGGGCCGCTCACCTGACCCGGTCCTGGGCCACCCGTTCCCGTTCCCGCAGGTCCCCCGTGCACTTGCTCCCTCCAGGTGTCTGGGCTCAGAGACAGCACGACAGCAGGTGTTTCGTGTCTGCTGCTGCCACGTGATGTGTCTTTCCAGGTGCTGCAGAGAGAATCAGAGTCCGTTCCTTGTTCCTCGTGGGGCTGTGCCACGTTTTGTTTCTCTGTTCATCCGTGGACGGACAGCGATGTTGGGGGAGGGGGTCCCTCCTTTTGGCCACGGAGAGCGAGCGGCCGTGGACGTGAACATTCTGCACACATTCTCGCTGAGACCCCAGTTTCCCTCCCCTGGGGGTTCGTGCGCGGGGGTGTTTCCTCACCCACTCCGTGAGCCCCCGCCCCGTCCCCTCCCCACCTGCTGCCCCGGTGGCTGGGCCTGGGGTGGGGTCCCCGGTGTGGCCTCCAGGCTGGAGCAGAGGAGTCGCACCCCCCACCCCCGTCCTGGACGCATGGGCACCAGGTGCTCAAAAGCGCAAATGTGCCTAAAGTGGCTTCTGCAGTCCCCGTGCTCCTCCTGGTCCTACACAGGCCCCTGCCGAGCTCCTGAGGCAGTGGGTCTGAGACCCCGGGCCTGCAGGCCTGCCTTGGTCCAGGGAGGAGCGGGGAGGAGGAGATGGGCCCTGTCCCGGGTCAGTCCAGGGCTGTCCGGGTGTGGACTCAGCAGCGAGGCTGGGCCGGGGCTGGACGGGGGCTCGGCCGCCACCCCCGTGAAAGCCACGTCTCCCGCAGGTTGATCTGGACCACGTGCCAGAGTTATCACTTGTCAGCGGGGGAACCAGAGAGGAGATGAAAAGGGGCTTTCGGCGGGGGGAGGTTGGAGAACGCGCTTAGGGGTTTGGAAAGCAGGGCATCCGCTAAGCAGTTCTCGGGCCCCGACTCCGGTGTTGTCTCGCGCAGCCCTACACTCGGTCCGCAGGGTGAAACCGGGCTCAGGGACGACCCAGGACCGTCCTCCCCAGGTGCCACGGTCAGAACAACCCGAGCACACGGACCCACGGACACGGTGAGCAGCCCAGCAAGGAGGACCTCCCGCACCGCACAGGGGCCAGTCACCTCCAACACACCCCAAACAGGAGCTTCGATTTCCAGCCTCCTCTTCCAAACGCACATCGAGGGGCCATTGTGAGTGGCCTGTGGGCTTCCACTCTGGGCAGCACAGAAGGACAAGGAGAGGGGAGGACAGACATGAGAAGGACAGGACTTCCATCCTTGCCCTCCCCTCCCCGAGTTGGAGACGTCTGGCAGCCCAGGGCCCCTTCAGCCTTCCTCTCCTACCCGCCTGGTGCCGAGCAAAGGTCCTGAGGCCTCAAGAAGTGTTGGCCGCGTGCGTCCGGCAGACACACCTCCGCACGTCCATTCACCGCGCAGCTGTTTGCCTAGCGCCCACTCCATTCCAGGCGTGTTCCAGGCGATCTCCTCCATCGTGGCCTGGCGGGCCGGGACACAGCAGACGCGTCACAGAAGAGGAGACAGGAGGTGCCCGGCTGACGAGCCGCCATGGGAGGCGGCAGACACGGGGCTCGTCCACACCACGTGCCATGAGGAGAGCGGGCGGAAGGCCACATGTGCTCTCGTTACAAGACGGTCAAAACAGGGAACACCATGACTCACAGAGCTATAAAAACGAAGAGGTGTTAAGGATTTTGCTCAAGGAGGAAACCAGGCAGCTGTTAGAAAGTTGAGAAGAAGATTAAAAGGCACTCTTGGGGGCGCCCGGGGGGCTCAGTCGGTTGAGCGTCTGACTCTTGATTTGGGCTGAGGTTACGATCCCAGGGTTGTGGGTTCGAGCCCCGAGTCGGGCTCTTTGCTGGGGTCGTGGAGGCTGCTTGGGATTCTCTCTCCCTCTCTCTCTGCCCCTCCCCTGCTGGCGTTCCCTTTCTCTCTCCCTCTCTCAAAATAAATAAACTTAGAAAAAACACTGAAATGGGTAAGTACATGGAGGAAAATCTGGGTTTTTCCGTGGGGGTGGAGGGGGGAGATCAGCGGGACACGGTGGATAAGAACGGATTTGCGTGACTGTCCATCACGTACAATTTACAGGCTTGTAGGTGGCGCGGGAGCCCCGCACGGAGCACTTCCGTCGGGGCCTCCGGCCGTGCGCCCTGAAGCTCGGATGCCAGTTTTCCAAAGTTCAAAAACAAGCAATACAGCCACAGACACACGCACGCGTAGACACACACACACAGGTGCACATTACACACACGTGAGCGTTGCTTTGCGGCAGCCAGCGAGTGACGCGACTTCGTGGGTGCATCTGACAGACGTGATGCTCTCTGGAAGGCGCCAGGCACAGTGGGCTCCGTACGACCCACTTTTCCAAAGCCCAAGACCAGGTAACCCTCACCTACACAGAAAGAGGCCACGATAGTTCTCTGGCAGGGAGGGATGAGGGCACCCAAGAGCTTCTGGGGTCCGGGAAAACCCTGCGTCTTGCAGAGGGCACTGGGTACACTGAACACGTCTGTGAAATTATCCTTAGGATCATTGCACTGGGGCGCCTAGGGGGCTCCGTTGGTTAAAGCATCCGACTTCAGCCCAGGTCATGATCTCATGGTCTGTGAGTTCCAGTCCCGCGTCGGGCTCTGTGCTGACAGCTCAGAGCCTGGAGCCCGCTTCGGATTGTGTCTCCCCCTCTCTTTGCCCCTCCTGCACTCGCGCTGTGTGTGTCTCTCTCTCTCTTTCAAAAGTAAAGAAACATTAAAAAAATAAAAAAGTAAAAAGATGAGCGCACTAACTGCGGATCAGTGACACCTGAATTAAGAGTTAAAGCAAAGGAATGATAAACACAAAATTGATGTTTTTTCACAAAAAAATGATAAACACCGCTGCTGGCGGTGTCAGCAGCGGCTTTGAGGTCGTCCATGATCTCACAATGCCTCTTTCTATGTGCTACCGACATTATTTTATATGTATCGAACCCTAATGAGAAGGTGTTTAAAGCAAACATATAGGAATGTACAAGAAGTACTCTTTAATCTCTCACACGTAGTGTTTCTCTTCCCTCCGTGGTGAAAACTTACAGCCTTTAGAAAAAGTCTAATGCACAGCCACATGCACAGCACCTAGATTTAAAAAGAAAATTTTAACGTTTATTTATTTTTTGGGGACAGAGAGAGACAGAGCATGAACGGGGGAGGGGCGGAGAGAGAGGGAGACACAGAATCGGAAACAGGCTCCAGGCTCCGAGCTGTCGGCACAGAGCCCGACGCGGGGCTCGAACTCACAGACCATGAGATCATGACCCGAGTCGCCCAGGCGCCCTCCTCCAAACGTTTTACAACCAAAGACCTGGTCCAGGGCCACGTGTTTATGTGTGTAAATCTTTTTTTTTTTTTTAATTTTTAATTTACATCCGAGTTAGTTAACATATAGTGTAATAATGGTTGCAGGAATAGAATTTAGTGACTGATCACTTACAGAGAACACCCAGCGCTCATCCCAACAAGTGTCCTCCTTAGTGCCCCTCGCCCATTTGGTCCACCCCCCAACCCAATAAATCTTTTAATCTGCGACCGCCCCCTTTTTCCCACACCTTTAACTCGGTGACAGGCTGGGACCCACCACCCTGCGACAGGTCCCGCAGGTAAAGGAGGGCGGGGTCACACGGCGTAGACCGACCGGCTCTGGTGGGAGGAGGGACGTCTGGGCTGAGGCCCAAGGGGCGCCCAGGAGGCCCCTGGGGAGATGCCCGCTGGAGTGCCCGCGCTCGGGGGAGGAGCCGGGCCTGTGTGGGCGGGCCCGAGGGCGGGGCCAGTGCGTCGGGGGCGTGTCCAGTGGTGGGCGAGCCCGGCATGGGCGGGGCCGGAGAGGGCCGCAAGGGCCAGCTCACCACGGAGCACAGTGGACACGTCAGGCACACACGTCGGGGCCGCACGGCCGCCTGACTCCCTGAATCACCTGCCGGGTATGTGCGTGTGCTGGGCGCCGATCTCAGCGTGTCGAACAGTCAGCTCCTTGATCCTCAGTCAGGACAGGCCAGGTCACACGTAGTAACAAACAACTCCCCGGAGCGCAGCGACTCAAAAGCTTACCGCTTTATTGCTTGCTCCTGCTATGAGGTCGTTGCAGGGGTGGCGGGGGGCTCCCCGGGGCCGTCTCAGATGCCAGGGGAAGCAGCTCGGGAGGAGCCGTCCAGAGCTCCAACACGGAGGCTAAAGCATTTCTTCTACTGACAGCTGGTCAGCCGGACCCGATTCGGGGCTCTGACCCCAAAAAGGCAGGAGGCGCATGCCCACGGGGTGCCCAGCACCCAGGAAGCTGGAAGCACTCCAGTAGATTATGGCCCCATTTTACAGAGAAGAAACCAATTAAAAAGGATGAAAGTAAGTCGCCCAAGGCCCCACACCTGGTTACGGAAAGGGAGGGAGGGTTGGTGCCGGCCGAGGAGGAGGAGGAGGATGGGTGTGGTAGGCGTGTGGGTTCAGAGCTCAGCTCCCATCCTGGACACCCGCAGGAGAGCCTCGCCCTGCCCTGTCTGAAGGCTGGACTCCCGCCTCCGGACACTTCTCCCAAGCCTGGAGGCTCTTGGTGATGCAGGGCTTGGACCAGGGCCCCGAGGCCTCTGCCTGAGCCCCGGCTCTGCCCAGAGCCCCCATTTCCTCCCCCGAGGCAGGTGTCCTGTGGCATCTCTGTCCACACCTGGGAATGGCGGATGGGTCTCCGGTTCCTGGAGCCGGGTCCCTCCTGGGTTTGGCCAAGCAGAGGCCTGGGCCACAGGGGCCCCTAGTCCCCACCTCCGCTGCCCTCCCAGCACTGAATTCTGCAAGCAGGCCTCCTGTCTGGGCCCCAGCCCCAGCCCTGCCTTGCAGGCCTTGCGAGGCCCCTAAGGTCCAGTGATGCCTCTGGAGTAGGGCTCTGTTCCCCACCGGGATGCTGACTGGTGTAGGGTGACGGTAATGCTTACTTCATCAGGTCTGGGACATCAGACAGGGACAGTGCACGTGACCATTCACACGACAAATATCCTCCAACGGCTTCCTGAGGGCCAGGTACCGATGTAGTTTCTGGAAAATCCTCATGTCTTGGAGTGCTCGTTCCAGTGAGGCAGACACACAATAAACACCATGGTAAGTAAAGCATAGGGTCTGTTAGATGGCAAAAGGGGCCCTGGGAGAAAGGGGGCCTCACAGTCCTAAGTGGGGAGACCAGGACCTAGGGGAGAGCTGGGGGAGGACAGCTCCCTCCTGGCAGAGTGAAAGTTAGTGCAAAGGCCCTGGGGCAGGAGAACTGGCAGGAGCGCCACGGCCAGAGGAGGGACGCACGTGGTGTCCAGTGCCAAAGAGCTGGGTCCTGCGCGGAGTGACGTGGGCTTGTTGGGGGTTGTAAAGAACCGTACGCCTGTCTCCCACCTGGGTGAGGTCTCGTGCTGGGCTGAATAATGTCCTCCAAGATTCATGTCAACCTGCAAACTCAGAATGTGGCCTTATTTAGAAAGAAGGTTTTGCAGATGTGCTGGTTAAGATGAGGTCATGTTCAATTGAGATGTTTCTAAATCCAGTGATGGGTGTTCTTACGACAAGAGGAGAAACACAGACGCAGAGAAGCCACGTGGAGACAGAGGCAGCGATGGGAGGGATGCAGACACAAGAAAGGGACACCCGTGGCCCCCAGAAGTTCAGGAGGGCGCACAGCCCTGCCACACCTCGGTTTAGGGACCTGGCCTCCCGAGCTGTGAGAGGAGTCATTGTACTTCGTGCTGACTTGTCAGGGACACTCACGCAGGCGGGGGGAGAAATGGCCAGATCCTGGATCTGTTTTGAATCTAGAGCCGACGGGATTTCCAGATGTGCTCGAAAGGGCGGGTCAAGGACACCGGGAGCAGCAGGAAGGGTGGAGCTGGCACCCCACGGGAAGCATCAGTGGCTGCGGTGGGGGGTTGTTGCCGGACTGTCAGCCGTGCCCGGGACCAGCAGGAGGCAGCCGAGATGCCCCGGGCAAAGGCTGCCCAAGCAGAGGCCCCTCAGTGGGCACCAATCACCATCCCTACCTAGGCTGAGTCCCCACCTAACGACAGGGGAGCTGGCGGGAAGCGCAGGGCGCGGGGGCCAGACGATGCCTCCTGGGCTTCTCTTCCACCCCAGATGCGGGCCCCCGGGCCTTGCCCGGGTGGGTCTCTCCCGTGCTCGCTTTGCGGCCATTCCCATAACGGCCAAGCGTAGAGAAAACAAATATCCGTCAACTGACGGTTAAAAACAAAGGGTCTACCCACAAAGGGGAATATTATTCAGCAGGAAACAGGGATGAGGCCCGACCCAGCTCCGGTGCAGACAAAGCGCCACAGCTCACGCAGCACGAAAGACGCCAGACGCAAAAGGCCGCGTAGCGTGTGATCCCTCCCACAGAGTGCTCAGAGCAGGGCCACGGACACAGAGGGGGGATTGGGGGTTGTCAGGTGCGCGGCTGTTCATGGGGATGGGGTTTCTTCTGCTGGGGATGGAAATGTTCTGGAGTTCGTGGTGGTGATCGCACAGCTCTGAACATACTAAACGCCGTGGAAATGTTCGCTTTAAGATTGTATACGAATTATAACGTACATTTTTTCAGTTTACTTTTGTTTATTTTGAGAGTGGGGGAGAGGCAGAGAGGGAGGGAGACAGGATCCCAAGTAGGCTCCTTGCTGACAGCAGAAAGCCTGACGCTAGACTCAAACTCTCCACCCGTGAGGCCACGACCTGAACCGAAATCACGAGTCAGACGCTTAACCGACTGAGCCCCCTGGCTGCCCCTGTAGTTAAAAGAAAATGGGTGGGGCACCTGGGGGGGCTCAGTCGATTAAGCGTCTGACTCTTGATTTCGGCTCAGCTCATGATCTCACGGTCGTGACATTGAGACCTGCATCCGGTTCCTGGCTGACAGCTGCTTGGGATTCTGTCTCTCCTCTCTCTGCTCCTTCCCTGCTGTCTCTCTCTCTCCGCCCCCCTCCCTTCTCTCTCTCAATAAATAAATAAACCTTTAAAAAAGAGTCTGGCAGGGCGCCTGGGGGGCTCAGTCGGTTGGGCGTCCGACTTCGGCTCAGGTCACGATCTCGCGGTTCATGGGTTCGCGCCCCGCATCATCGGGCTCTGTGCTGATGGCTCGGAGCCTGGCGCCTGCTTCCGATTCTGTGTCTCCCTCTCTCTCTGACCTCCCCCACTAGCACTCTGTCCCTGTCTCTCTCTCAATAAATAAATAAGCTTTAAAAAAAATTTTTTTTTTCAACGTTTATTTATTTTTGGGACAGAGAGAGACAGGGCATGAACGGGGGAGGGGCAGAGAGAGAGGGAGACACAGAATCGGAAACAGGTTCCAGGCTCCGAGCCATCAGCCCAGAGCCCGACGCGGGGCTCGAACTCCCGGACCGCGAGATCGTGACCTGGCTGAAGTCGGACGCTTAACCGACTGCGCCACCCAGGCGCCCCTAAATAAGCTTTAAAAAAAGAATCTGGGGCCTCTGACATCGGTGCTGGGTCACACCAGCCCCGTGGCGCACGGACGCCGGACTCACATCCAGGCTCACACGTGCTAGTGGGAGACCCTGGGCCAGTTGGACCTCGGCTTTCTCACCTGTGAAATGCGGAGGGTGGCAGGACCACCGCTCAGAGCAGAGCCTGCCCCTCAGGGCACCTCCCCCAGGCCAGACCCTCGCTCAGGACACGTCTGGGTTTTTTGGGGGGGTGGTTCCATGGTACAAGACCACCGGTTCACTGAACCCGGGAGCAGCTCGGTGGCATTTAGCACATCCAGCGTTGTGCACCCGCCACGTCTATCTGGTTCCAGAACATTCTCCCCACCCCAAAATAAAGCGCTGGGCCCGTGAGCAGTCACTGGTCACTGGCCTCCTGCTCCGGGCCCCGGCAGCCACCAACCTGCCTGTCTCTGCCCTTACCCATCCCACACAGGCCACGGAATGGGCTGTGCAGCATGTGACCTTTGACCTTCTGGCGTTTGAGCCTGCCAGCGTCCGACAAATAGACCCGTCTCCACACGGTTATGTAAGCTGTCCTTCTCAAAAAAGTCTAACCGGACCTCAGATGTACTGCCTGGAGGGATCTTGGTTTGTGGTACTCCTCAGCCTGGAGTTAACTCTGTTTATACTATGAAAATCCATGAATTCAGCAACCCACTTGAGGCTAAACAACTCACAGGAGCCCCCACCTGCCTCGGTGCCCGCCAGCACAGAGCGGGGTGCGAAGGCAGCGAGGGTGTGGAGGGCCCTGGGGCGCTCCTGGAGTCTGGCGGGGCGGGGGGCAGGAAGCAGGTGGGGAGGGGAGGCGGTAGGGGGCATCAGCGTGGGCCCGGAGAAACACCTGGACAGCAGGTGAGGCAGCGAGGCCAGGTTGGGAGAATTCTGGGGCTGGGGCCCAGGGCTGGGTGGGGGGGACTCTGACGCAGCCCCAGCCCCTGGCCTGTCCCTGTCCAAGCCCTGTGGTGACTCAGGCCGGCCGGGTTTCTGCATACCTGTAAGATGTCCTGCCAGGCGCGTGACTGTCTGTCCTCCCTCAGCAGGGCGGCTCAAGTCCGAGTCAGGCTGAGTCACCCCTCCAGGCCCTCCGCTAAGGCCTTCTGCGGGACCAGTCCGGGCTTCATTGGGGAGCTGCTGAAGGGTAAGTACTGGAACCCTCCGTGTGGGAAGAGATGCCGGGGGAAGCGTGCGGTCCCCACGCCCGCCGGTGGCTCAGTCCTTTTCCCTCCGGGCCCTGGAGGACGCTGGCACCAGACCTGCCTGAGGGCCCCGCCCACCTGCCCCCAGCCCGGGAGACCCTCCCTGTCCCCCCCAGCCCCTGCCAGCCACCAGCCTGCTTTCTGTCTCTGGACTTGCCCAGTCCCGACATTTCACGCAAAAGGAATCCTACAAGGCGCGGCCTTTGGGATCTGGCTTCTCACTTCCCAGGATGCTTTCCAGGTTCATCCACACGGCGTCACGTGTCAGTGCCTCCCTTTAAAATGAACTTCATGGGGTGTAACTCATATCCATGATTTAAAAAAAAATTAATGTTTATTTTTGAGAGAAGAGAGAGTGAGCAGGGGAGGGGCCAAGAGAGAGGGGAGAGAGAACCCTAACCAGGCTCCACACTGTCAGCCCAGAGCCCCACGTGGGCTCCCACCGACTGTGAGATCATGACCTGAGCCACAGTGGGAGCTACCCAGGGGCGCCTCCTTCGCGGTGAAATGCTAACATCGCAGTGCGTTTTAAGCCATGTGTCCAGCACGACCTCAGTCACCACAGGACACGTCCGTCCCCCCGAGACCCAGGGATCCCTCTGCCCCAGAGCAGGGATCCGGTCTCGTGATCGCGGTGACCGAGCCCCGCCAGTGGACGCTGACATCCGTCGGGGTCTCTGTGTCCAGCTGCCTGTACTGTGCATGGAGAGTTTTAAGGCTCGTCCACACGGGTGCTGGACTCGGTCTAGACCCTCGGGTTGTTGAGAATATTCCCACAATTTGTTTTTCCTTCTCTTGCTGATGGACGTTCGTTTCCAGCTCTGGGCTGTTAGCTGCAGTGAAACCTTTCCCATGCGGGACCTTTCCCATGTCCCCCCTTTCCCATGGGGACAGGATTTCTGGGTTGTTAGGGAAGTTCATGTTTTGAGTTATAAAGCTACCAGAATTCTCTGCCTGGAGGGACACAGGTGTAGCCCTTCCCTCTGGGCCCGGGGCTGGAGGGGGCTGGCGGGCCAGGCCAGGGCGGGAGAGCCGGGAGCCTCCTTGGAAGCCCTCAGGCTGTCACCTTCCCACCTGTAGGGGTCCAAGAGGTGTAGTCCCTCCCCACCCCCCCCCCAGAGTTTCAGAACCAACACCACCTCCAGAGCAAAGGCAGGGGTGGGGTTGGGGGACATCCTTCCTTTGCTTAAACAAAGTCTGAGGCCTGAGATCTAACCTGTGCCCTGAGAAGCTTTGCCTACGTTCCCCCGGAGGAAGTCAAAGTCCTATCCAGAATGAGCTCTGACTTCAGTAGCGCTTCCCGAGGGCAGGAGTCGGCTTGGGACCGGGGGGCAGGGAGGTGCCCTGTCGTTCTGGAGGACTCTTCTAGAAGAAGCTGGCTCCTCTCCATCGCTCTACCTAATTCTCTTTGGGGCCTCTCCCACTTTCCAAGGAGGTAACTGAAACGCCCAGCGCCTGGAGGGGACCCACCTCATCCCTCTCGGCTACCCAGAGCCAGGTGGTGAGGGGGTGGTCAGGGTGGGGGAGGACGCTGCCCCCAGGCCCACCTCCCCGCCGGCAAAGTGTCAGCCAGGTCTGAGGAGCAGGGAGCCTTGTGGGCAGGGCGACAGGGACAGGAGTTGAGTGGAACTCCTGGTAACGACAGTAGTGTGCCCTCTCACTGTCCTACCGCAGTGTCATTTACTAGGCCCATCCGAGGACCGCTTAGCAATTCTAGGCGAGGGTCGGCACACAGCTTCCCCAGAGGGCCGGGTGGCAAATACGGCTTTGCCACTGCACAGATCATTGCAGTAGCCCTGCAGGTGCGGCCCGAAGCAGCCGCGCACAGTAAACAGGCTGGGCTGTGTCTCGATAAGGTGAGGACCTCAAACCACCCGAACGGGTCAGAGGACCTGGACGGACGTCTTTCCAGAGAAGACAAACGAACGCCCAGCGCTCGCACAAGAAGATGCTCATCTTTAGGGAAATGCAAATCAACACCGGGGCGAGAAACCACTTCACGCCCACTTGGGTGTCTATTTTTAAGAACTCAAAAAATAACAAGTATTGGTGAGGATGGGGGGCGAGGGGAGCCCCCGTGCACGCGCGGCGGAAGTGCAAACTGGGGCCACCGCTGTGGGAAACAGTACGGAGGCTCCTCAAAGGAGTGAAAATAGAAGTACCCTGTGATCCAACCCTGCCACTTGTGTGGACGTGCCCCACAGAGTTGAAAGCAGGATGTTGAGATATTTGTACATCCCTTGTTCACAGCAGCCTTATTCACAACAGCTAAAACGTGGAAGAAACCCCAGGGTCCATCGACGTATGAATGGACAACGGACAGTCAGAATGTGGTCTATCCCCATAACGCAATACTATTCAGCCTTGGAAAAAGAAAGAAATTCTGGGACACCTGGCTAGTTCAATCCCCACATGAGGCACAGAAATTATTTAAAAGAAAAAAAAAAAAAAGGAGGGGCACCTGGGTGGCTCAGTCGGTTAAGCATCTGACTTTGGCTCAGGTCATGATCTCACAGTTTGTGGGTTCCAGCCCCGTGTCCGGTCCTGTGCTGACAGCTCGGAGCCCGGAGCCTGATTCGGATTCTGCGTCTCCCTCTCTCTCTGATCTTCCCCCGCTCGCACTCTGTCTCTCTCAAAAATACATAAAACCTTTCAAAAAAAAACCTTTTTTTAAAAAAAGGAAATTCTGACACCCGCGACTACACGGACGAACCCGGAGGACACGACGCGAAGGGAAAGGAGCCGTCATAAGAGACAAACACCACGTGACTCCCCTTCCGTGAGGGCCTAGAGCAGACAGAGGGTAGAAGTGGGCGCCGGGGGCTGGGGTCAGTGTGGGGTGGGACAGAGCATCAGGCCGGGAGGACGAGAAAGTGCTGGGGGCTGACGGTGGCCGCAGGGCGGTGCGGGTGTAGCTGGTGCCCCTGAACTAGACGCTTGAAAATGGCTAAGATGGTAAATTTGCAAGTTATGTTTGTTTCCTGTTTTTAATGTTTACTTATTTATTTTTGAGAGAGAGAGAGAGAGAGAGCATATGAGCAGAGGAGGGGCAGAGAGACTCCCAAGCAGGCTCCAGGCTCTGAGCAGTGAGCACAGAGCCCGACGTGGGGCACAAACCCATAAACCGTGAGATCATGACCTGAGCTGAGGGACGCTTAACCGACTGAGCCACCCAGGCGCCCCCATCCAGCAACCATCTTTACCGGCCTGCTGGGCCCTTCCTTAATGAATTAAATACACCTCCAGTCCCTGATTTGTCCATATTTCTAGGAGAGTTTTTAACTTTTTGAAAATTACATGCGACACCCTGGGAATCACAGTGACACGAGAATGAGGACTTCCATGTGTTTTAGGGCACACGGACCACCCCACACCCCAGCGTCCGCGACAGACATCACGGACTGATCGCAGACCCCTCCTCACTCTCGCTCGTGCCGTAAGGCCCTGGGGACCCACCTCCAGGTCCTTTGAAATGACAGCCACTCGCCCTTCCTCTTGTGGGCACTAGAGCCCTGTCTGGGTGGGTGTCATCTCCGCGGAAGGTGGAGTGTTTCTGTACATTGAGCGAGGGGGTCTTTCTTGGGATCAGGCTTAAACTTCGTTCAACTTCCTTTTAAAGTTTCCTCACTGCTGGGACTCCTGGTGGCTCGGTCCGTTAAGTATACAGCTCTTGATCTCAGCTCAGGTCCTGATCTCCCAGTTCATCAGTTCGAGCCCCACGTTGGGCTCTGCACTGACAGCACGGAGCCTGCTTGGGATTCTCTCTCTCCCTCTCTCTCTCTCTCTGCCCCTCCCCCACTCATGCTCTCCGTCTCACTCTCTCTCTCTCTCTCTCTCAAATTAAATAAATAAGCATTTTTAAAAAACAAAATAAAATATTCTCAGACCGGGGCACCTGGGTGGCTCAGTCTGCTAGGCTTCCGACTTCGGCTCAGGTCCTGATCTTATGGTTCACGAGTTCGAGCCCCACGTTGGGTTCTGTGCTGACAGTGCTGAGCCCGCTTGGGATTCTCTCTCTCCCCCTTTCTGCCTCTCCCTCTCTCTCTCTCTCTCTCTCTCAAAATAAATAAATCAACTGAAAAAAAATAAAATAAAAACATAAAGTTTCCTTACTGTTTGCTGGGTCTCGGGCAGAACACTGGAGGGCAGAGATGGACAGGACCGAGTCCTTGCTTTGGAGACAGATGCGGTGCAGGAGCCAGAGGGGGTGCGGGTTTAAATCCTCGAGCGGCCGCATAGCTGTGTGACATGGGGTGAGTCACTTCACTTCTCTGGCCCTCAGTTTCTCCTCCCTGAGGTGAGTGGGAATAGGGATCAAACCTACCCCCGAGGGTCACTGTGGCTGTGAGAGCCAGTTCCTATAGTGTTGCCTACAGGCAGCCCACATAGTTCTCGTTCGGACCCTTTGGTAGGAGAGGGCCGCCCCGGACGGAGGGTCAGGGTGCCTGCTCACTCACCCTCAGCTGGGAATGTACGCCCAGGAAACCTTGTGAGTTCTGATCTGGAGGTCACAGCAAAAGGTAGTGAGTGCACAGATTTGCAGATATGGAATCTGAATAATGAGGGTATGAGCACCGACGATGAGAGAAGGGAGGAACCTGGAGGTGACCAACAGGGCCCGAGGAGCTGGAATTGGGTGCCTTGGGGGGCCTCCCCTTGGGGGCTCAGTAACCTGTTCCAAATGCAAAGCCTCCCCCCACCCCAGCCCGCCCCTAACTTCACTGTCCTTCCTGGAAAATCTCTTTCCCAGGGCAGGCTGGGGTCATGCCCCGGAGACTAGCCCCCTCCGGCAACCCTGTGCCCCCACCCTCTGTCCTGCCTATTCTTCACACTCTCCTCTGATGCAATTTCATGACCTTTTGTGCAATTATCACCCCTCTTATCTCCCCATCTCCACCCACTCCTGAAGCCCTCTTACTCTGCTCCGGCAGCTCTGGGGGGCCTGGGCGAACGCAGTTGGTCCTGGACAACGGAGGGAATGGAAAGTGACCCCAGGGGTGCCGTGGCTGACCTCATACTGAAAAACAAGGGGCTTGGCCAGGAGACCCCTTGTCCCTCCCAGCTCTGGTGGCCTCTGGCCGCAGTCCAGTGTCAGGAACCTGTGTGTCCTGGGGCCTGGAGAAGGGCCTGGGTGCAGGCCCAGGGTTTCCAGGAGATGCTAAGTGGGATTACTTCCAGGGGAGCAAGAGGTATAGCTGCTGGGTGGCTCTGTGAAGGCAGCGGGGGGTGGGGGGGGGCTGCCTGTTGGAAGCATCCACAGGCTGGTGCGACCACCCAGGGCCATTACTGCATGCTGAGGGCAGTGAGGGGGTTGTGGGTACTCTGCATTCACAAAAGCAGTAGCTGAGCATAAGGATATTTCACCCTAGTGGCACCTGGGTGGCCCAGTGGGTCGAGTGTCCGACTTCGGCTCAGGTCTTGATCTCAGGGTTCGTGAGTTCGAGTCCTGTATCAGGCTCTGTTCTGAAGACGTCTTTGGTGTAAAAAGGTGATTTTATTAAAGCTCAGGGACAGGACCCGTGGGCAGGAAGAGCTGCACTGGGGTTGTGAGAGGTGACTGGTTACATCCTATGAAGCTGAGGGAGGAAAAGTCAAGGGGAAGTTTCTTAAAGGGATTTCGTAGGCTGAAGGAGACCCACAGATCACTGGAGGCCTGGCTGTTGTCAAGCTAAGGCTGTTTTCCTTCTAGCAAAGCATTAGCATTAAGACAGTACTAAGTTCCTGGATGTCAGGCTATTGATAAGATGGCCCTTTTCTCCAGATATTACTAAGATGTTTGTAAACTGATGGAGAAGCTATCAGTTTAACCATTTGTTTTCTGCCCTTTCCTTTGTCCTTGGACAGCCAGGAGTGCCAGAGGATTGTCACACAGGTCCCACCTGAGGGGGGCGGGGCGGGTGTTGCTAGGTCCTGCTTGCTCTCGGCTTGCCTTATGCTCCCTCATCACTTTGACCCTTCCCGAAGCAGCCACTGTTAACAGTTTCCTGTGTGAGAATCTGGCTCTTTGCCCTGCTTGGGCACATCACCTAATTTCTCTGGGCCTCAATGCTCTCATCTGTAAAATGGTGCTATAATAGCAAGTACCTCATGGAATCGTTGTAAGGAATACATGAATGAATATATACGGAAAGACTGGCTCATGGTCAGCCAGGGCTTAGCCACTATGCTATATATTATACATGCATATGTAACCTAGCACTATGTGGTACGTACAGGTACGTACGTATATGTGCTTGTCCATACGTGGAGGTCTGGTACACACACCCCCTTCCAGCGATTTTCTAAAATGACAACTAATAGCCCAGTTCACTGTTTTGCATGTTAATTACAAACTTTGGAGCACTTTACACCTAAGTACACGTATATTTAGCGCTGTGTCTGAGAATCTGCTGTGTATTATCCCCATGAAATGATTTATCTAAACTTTCCCTCCGATTTCCTGTGTTTTGGTTCCATTTGGCAGACAATCTGTTATGAAACAATATGATTTAAAATGCATCACCTGTAAAGCAGCCCTTCTCTAAGAATTTGTCTTTTCTTTTTTTTTTTTACTGATTTTATTTCATTTTTATTATTTTTCAAGCTCTATGCCCAACATGGTGCTTGAACTCATGACCCTGAGAGCAAGAGTCACGTGCTCTACAGACTGAAACGGCCAGGTGACCCTCTAAGAATTTATTCAATGCAGCCCCTAGCCCTGGGGCTACACATGGCACGTCCAGCTATTAATGTGCCTGGGCAGACAGGAGGCAGCCGGCGAGGGACGTAGGGCACGGTCTCCCTTCCCCTTCCAAGTTCCCCCTGCAGCCCCCCAAGGGGCGAGTCCAGTGTTGGCTCCGCCCCGGGCCCGCTCAAGCCCCGCCCCCGCCAGGTCCCGCCCCGCCCCACCGTCCACTGAGCGCGGCCTCCCCGCCAGGCCCCGCCCCCACAAGGCGCCGCCCCGCCCCCAGTCCCGCAGCCCACTGAGCGCGGCCGCCCCGCCAGGCCCCGCCCCGTGTTCCGCCTCTCGGAGCGCACTGCGCCTGCGCCGGCGTCTCAGGCTCAGAGGCCCGGCGGCCGCGGCTCTTTTGTTTCCCCACCGGAGTCCGAGCCGGACCACGAATCCGAGCCCGAGTCGGAGCCGGGGAGGGATCCTCATCAGCGGCCCGGGCTGCGAGCGCCCCCCCGAGCGGCCTGTGGGGCTGGAGGCGGGCCCGG